>NC_142014.1:80868398-80948398 GCF_049901735.1 Notechis scutatus | reverse complement strand
GCGGTCAGTTCCCCACCTCCCCTTCTCCCCTCCCTGGCTCCATGCTTCTTACCCCGTGGCATCTGCCATCAGCCTCGCCAAGGGAGCAGGAAGCATTGCTGGAGGATTGCAGTAACATTATCCCAGAAAAGGGGGGGAGGTCTTGGGGGGGGGGACAGAGAATGCAACCTGCTGGATCAACAATGGATGACGCTGTCCATAATCTTCATTTCAGCCCCTGTTTGGCTCTTCCAATCTGATGTCAGGAAACCAAGAAACGGGGAGGAAAAAAAAAATTCCAATTTTCGCTGCTTGAAACTCTTTTTTTTTTTTTTCCTGCACAGGTGGTCCTTGGCTTATGACGGCAACGGAGCCCAGAATTGCTGTTGTTAAGGGAGACATGATGACTTTTCTTGCCACACCGTCTTGCAGGTGGATTGCAGAGGTAATCCTCAGTTTACGACCGCTATTCCGGCCCCAAATATTTGTGGCTAAGCGAGACAGGGGGTTTCTCAGGTTTCGCCCCATTTTAAGGACCTTTCTCGCCAAGTTGAGAAATGAACCCCTGTGGTTGATAAACCCCGTGATTAAGGGAAATCTGGCTTCACCACCACCACCACCCTGGTTGATTTTGGCTTGTTGGACAGTCGCCAAAGGGGAAATCGCGTGACTTCGGGACACGGTTGTAACTACAAGTCAGTTCAGACCCAGCATCGGAATTTGGATCGCACCCTTGTGGGGGGAAAGCTGCCAAGGAAGGTCGTCAGGGTGAAGAACCATCCTAAACGAGACGCTTTTCCCCCCCCTCCCCCCAGGGCCATCGTAACTTGCAACGAGCAGTCGTAAGTCGAGGACTTGCCCGGAGAGATGGGTTGGGGATAAGCAATGGGCAGGATTGGAGTAATATTGGGAGAATTTGGGGTCGTTTGAAGCGGGAATGCAAGGAGGGAAGCTGTTTTTCAGGCCACTCCGTAGAGATTTATCTGCGGCTTCTAATTGGGGAACTGCTCGGGAGAGCCTCCATGTACAGGAACAGTCTATCAGGGGCCTTATGGCGGGGGATGAAAAAGCCGCTCTCTCTTTCCTGAAAAAAAAATCATTTCTGAGGGGGGAAAAAACCAGCACTATTTCTACTTAGCCTGTTTCTATTTCTGGGAGAAAAACAAAAAAAAAATCAGACCTATTTTCTATTTTCTAAAATGGACTCCTGCAGCCAAGAGACTAGTCCCCATTGTCGGATGGGGGTGGGGTGAGGGTGGCCGTTACTGTTCAGTCGTTTTGAGTCAAAAAGACCCTGGTAAAACATGGACCCCGGGCTCCCTTCTGCCTAGTGTGTCCATAACAGGCAAAAATCTCAAAATGGCAGCCACCATTTTGTGACCGAAGCTACCGCACATTCACCTTTTTTAAAAAGTGAATGGCAGTTAGTCCTTGATGTCAACACATAAACCATCCCTAGACCTGTTTTAGTAGTTGCCATAATAAAAAAAAAGAGAGAGAGGCGGGGAGGAAGGAAATCTGGAAGAGAAGTGCAGCAGTTTGGAAGCGGAAGTACATCCCAACTGTCACGCCCTTGTTGGAGTCCAATTCTGAGGGGGAGGTCGAACAGCTGACAGGGAGTGGGAGTGTGGCTCCGGTGGCTGTGGAGGAAACTGGGGAAGGGCACAGCCCGGCTGGGCATTCAGAGGAAGACCCAGGGCCACCCCCTCTTCATCCTAGGGCACGCAGGGAGGAACGGAGAAGGGAGCAAGGTGGCTTACGGGAGAGAAAGCGGCCCTGATCCCTTTCATGAGTTGCAGCCCGGAGAACAGGATATGAGTGGGGCGTTTGCACACAGCTCCTTGCTGGAAGCAAAGCGTGCATTATCTTGGTCAAGGCTTATCTGGGTTTTAGCGTCCTCCCAACTGTGAGTGCTCCGTTATCTTGTGGAAGTCTGCAATTTATCATCCTGGCCTGCCGTGTTAATGACTTCAGCGTGTGTTCGGTTTTTTAAATTTCTAATTTTCTTTACTTTGGGTTTGGACTGTATTTACTCCCTTTGTAGACCGTTTTTTTTTTTTTTTTTTTTGAAGAGTTTGATATCCAGCCGAGGATAATTGGACATTGGGGCTCAAGTTGGAGGCAATAAAGAGAATTTATTCCAGGTCATCACACCAATTCTTATCTTTAAAAGATTGTAACTAAACTACCAGAATATATTTAATTGGAGAATCTGATTTATGACACACCCAGGCGGGGCGGAACAGGGTCACAGAGGACTGTAAATGACGTAGGGCAGAGTTGGCTTCATTTTAGGTTAATGCTGACATGTTGCTCCTAATAAATCCTTCGAAGTTGGTTGGAGTTTGGTTCCAGAATCATTATTTAATTAGGGCGATTGCTGGAATCCTGACACTTGACTTACAACCATTTGTTTAGTGACTAATATTACAATGATACTGGGGGGAAAAAGCCATTTTTCACACTTACGACCGTTGCAGCATCCCTGAGATTAAAATCCAGATGTTTGTATGACGGTCGCGGGGGTCATGTGGTTCCCTTGCGACCGTCTGGAAAGCAAAGTCAAGGGGGGGGAGCCAGATTCACTTAACGACTGTGTGACTGACTTAACAACCACAGGGATTCACTTAAAGACAGTGGCAAAAAATGTCGTAAAGTGAGGCAAAACTCACTGAACAGCTGTCTTGCTTAGCAACAGATATTTTGGGGCTCCATTGTGGCCGTACGTTGAGGATTGCCTGTGCAATCCACCTGCAGGATTCTCAGGCTTTATTTGATGTAAGTTCATTGCTATATAATATAATCATGTTTCTTTTCAGGCCGGCTCCTTTGGAAAAATGTAAGGCATTAAATAGGATTAATTCAAGAAGGGAGCACACACTGCCCTGTGCAGGCATCCGTAGAACTGATTCAGAACTTGAGACTGATATAATTTGGAGTGGAAGAACAAAGGAATGGGTTTAAAAATACATTTATTCAAATCCTTGAAGGCAGACCGGGAATAATGGATGGAAAGTGAACAAGGAGAGATTCAACCTGGAAATATGGAGAAGTTTTCCGACAGTGAGAACAATCAACCAAGTTGCCTTCAGAAGTTGTGGGAGCTTCATCCCTGGAGGCTTTCGAGAAAAGATTGGGCTGCCATTTGTCAGAAATGGTGTAGGGTCTCCTGCTTGGGCGGGGGGTTGGACTAGATGACCTATAAGGTCCCTTTCAACTCTTGTTACTCTATTCTATTCTAATCCTATTTTCTATTCTATTCTATCCTATTTTCAATTCTATCCTTATTTTCTATTCTATTCCTATTTTAAATTCTATTCCTATTTTAAATTCTATTATATTCTATTCCTATTTTCTATTATATTATATTCCTATTTTCAATTATAATCAATTCTATTCCTATTTTCAATTCTATTCCTATTTTCATTTCAATTCAGTTCAATTCCTATTTTCATTTCAATTCAATTCAATTCCTATTTTCTAGTCTATTCTATTGTATTCTGTTCTGTTCTTCCTGTTCTGTTCCGTTCCATTTGAAGGCTAGAGTTTTAAAATTGGAGCAAACGGACAGATGGCAGCCAAAGGCTAACAAAATCGAACATCTGAACATTTCAATCCTTCTCGGTTTGCTTTTCAGAAGCAGAAAAAGAAGAAATTTAGGGGTATAAATGAAGCTAATCATAATCATAATAAAAGCTTGCATAGGGGACATGGCAGTATGGAGACAGCAGAAGAGAAGAGGAAGAACCGGAGAAGATCACCAAATAAATGAGAAAGACTTGCCAATAGAAAGAGAACGACTGTGGCAGAAGAAAGCAAAGATAGTCCCAAGAATCATAGGTGCCTTGGGGTGCAACCCCCAAAATATCTGGAGCTCCACTTGGAATCCCAATTGGCGTGGACAAAATCCACATCAGTCAATTGCAGAAGGCAGCTTGACTTGGAACAGCTGACATCCTGCATATCTTTCTTTCATATTATTAAAAGGGAAGGCCTCAAGTGGTGGACAAAAATGCCGGATCCAGTCCAAACATCTGCCTGACTGTGCCACCAACCATAATAATAATATCAGCATTGACAATATATCCCCACCAGTCAATTTCAGAAGGCAGCTTGGAGCAGCTGACATCCTGCATACCTTTCATATGATTAAACAGGAATATCTGGAAGGACTCAAGTGGTGGACAAAAATGCCGGATCCAGTCCAAACATCTGGCTGACTGTGCCACCAACCATCATATCGGTATTGACAAGATATTCCCATCAGTTAATTGCAGAAGGCAGCTTGGAGTGGCTGACATCCTGCAATGATACCTTTAACCCCATCAAACACGCACATGTGGCTATCCCAGGTCCTTGGGAAGGACTCGATAGGGGGACCAAAAGTGCCAAATCCAGTGTGAACATCTGGCTATTTGACTCACTTTCATAATAATAATTCAGAAAACAGTGGCAAAGGTATTTGCTATCATGCCAAGAGAATAGAGCCCACAGAAGGCTAGAGAGATTTCACAGTGACGTGGAAAAAACAACAGCCCCATCATCGTCATAACATGTTGTGTGAATCAGACCTTGCTGGACAAACCCGAGTTTAACCTTCTGTCTGAATAGCCCAAATTGCTTTAACCTTCATTTAACCTTAACCTCATTTGTGTGTTGTTGTTGTTTTTTTCAGCCAAAAGCAACGGTTCTGAATGGTTGTGGAAACTGTTCATGGAAAAATAATTTAAGCTAAAAGTGGGAATCTAAAAGCATTTTGTACATGCTCAGGGGTACTTTGGTAACGGTAGCATCACAAGATCCGGATTGGTATCTTAATCCTGGTGTGTATGTGTGTGTGTGTGTGCAAGTCACTACATTTTTTTCCACCGAACATCTTTGCTCCCATTTCAATTGCAATTGCAAGTATTTACATTTCAAATTTTGAAATGCATAGAGATTTATGATTATTCTGCAGAATAAAAGATAATTTATCCTTTAATAATTCGAAGGATAAGCAATAATTTGAAGGATCATTTTTGAAGGACAAATTGATCCTTAGGCTACAACAAATAAGAAATCACAGAAGGCAACATTCTTGGTATATAGATAAAATATTTTATTGTATTATATCTGATGATTTCAATGTTTTTTTTTAATGCTGTGAGGCATCCAGAGTCGTTTGGGTACGAGATGGGCAGCAGATAAATTTATTAATAAACAAATCATAAATACATAATATAAAAATATAATTGAATATGTTTTGATTACAGAAATTCTTTGTCTGTTGAAAACGCGTCGAATTTTGCAGTATTTTTTTAAAAAATTAAAAAAATCCGATATCTACCCATTTTGTTTTGTTTCTCTTTCGGAAATGTAGTTATTTCTAAAAATGTAGTTCTTAAATTTAGCGATTATTAGAGGCGGGAAGCAAAACCTTAGCCGGCGCTTCAATACACACACACAATCTGCACAATTTTCTTTATTGAGGTCAGTATTCCACCAGCCGAAACGTTCTGGTTTTTGGAAGGGGAACGTCAGTTCAATCCCCGTTTCGGAAAGCCAAAAAAGGGAAAGAAAAAAAAAAAGCTAATAGAAACGGATCGAAGGAGGGAAAAACACACACCTCTTTTTACCTTGAAGTTTCGGCCTGAGTTTCTGCCCACCGACCCCCTCCCCCCTCCGCAAATGGCTTTTCGGTGCATTTTTTGCAAATGGAGCCTGCAAAGGGGAGGAATCTTTGCATTTCAGCTCTGGGACCCCCTACTCAGGGGGCTTTGGGAGGCAGCGGAGACCCCCAAGGAGGGGGGGAAGAGGAGAGGGGGTGGGCTTACCAAGCTGGCGATTTCCTCGCGAGTAAAGACCCCGTAATAGCCCGGCCTTAAGAGTAGCGCAGGAGGTTGGTTGGGGGAGGTTTTTTTTGTTTTGTTTTTGCAAGCCCACCGTCCGGGAAGCGATGGTGTTTCTTTCAAACCCCCTAAAAGAAATGCTCTTTTCGCCCCGACCCGCGATGCCTTCTTTTATCTTTGCGTAATAGGAGCTGCTTTTAATTTTTCCCCTTCCAAAACCTCGGATGCCATCCGGATTTTCAGCCCTTCTCTTTTCTTGCCGGGTTTCCTACCAATGGGATAAAAAAATCATTTTTTTTTTTTAAAGAGGGTGGGAGAGAGAGAGAGAGAGATTATTTATTGAATTTTTATTTCATTTATTTTATATTTATTTCCTTTATTTCCTTTTATATTTATTTCATTTCATTATTATATTTCATTTTATATTTTTTGTTTTATTTATTGTATTCTCTATTTGATTTTATTCTCTTTTGTTTTATTCTCTATTTCATTGTATTCTCAATTTTATTGCATTCTCTATTTGATTTTATTCTCTATTTTGTTTCCTTTTGTTTTATTTATTGCATTCTCTATTTTATGGTATTCTCCATTTTGTTTCCTTTTTCTTTCTCTATTGCATTCTCTGTTTTATGGAATTCTCCCTTTTATTTTGTTTTGTTTGTTTTTATTTCTAGAGCCGCCCAATTCTACCCGAGGGATTCCAGGCGGGCAGTTCACTCTAAAATAAAATAAAAAAAAAGGAATTTAAAAAGACACACATGAAAACAGTTTTTTTAAAAAAACATCCACCGGATAAAATAATATTTATTATTTGGGAAAACGAACTCACGAACATGAAACGGACCGAAGGTCAAGCGATCCTAACACGCCTTGTCCGTGCGATCCTCTCCTTGTCCGTGCGATCCTCTCCCGGATCCAGAGGTTGGATGCGAAGCTCCGATCCAGGTCTCCACCTCTGGCCCAACAAACCACCCTCGCATCCAACGACCTTCGATTTATACCGTGGTTAAACGTTAGAGGTTAAAAGCCACCGCAAAAAAAAATAATTTTGATTTTTAAAAGAGAGAGAGAGAGAGAAAGAAAGAGAGAGAGAGAGAGAGAGGAAAAATCCCATTCTTTGCCAAATTTGTAAAAAAAAAAAAGGAACTGAGAAGATGATTTATGGACGCTGGAGGGGGGGGCGGCTGCAGGAAAAGGAGGAGACCCCCCCCTCCCACAGACCCCTCAACAGCCAGGGACCCAGATAGCAAAAGGGTCTGGGGGCGGGGAGGCGGATTGGAAACCCCACTCGCCCTCTTTCCCTCCCGCAGCCTGCTCAGTCTCTAGCAGGGCCCCCTCCCTCCCCCCCCCCCCTCCCCCCTCGCCCCCTCCCCAGGTCTGGGGCTTTTCCGCTTTAATCCTCCCCGCTAGGCTAGGCTTTTAGCAATCCGATCCCCCCCGCCTGGGGGCGAGGAAGAGGGGGCGTCTTTCCCCACCAAGTGATCCAACTGGTTTGGTTGTCTTTCATTCGGATTCGCCTCCTGGACGCGTTTCTATAGAAGTGTGTGTGTCTGTGTGTGTGGTGGGTTGTGTGGTGGGTTGGGGAGATGTTTCCCCCTCGCCCCTTTTTCTAAACCACTGACTCTCCCCCTCCCCCAACACCACCCGCTCCTTGCAGATCCTGGTTTTTAAGAAAACCCTCCAAACACGTGTGAACCAGTGAGACCAGCCAACTTTAGAGGCGAGAAACGTGACCAACCGAGAGATGGAAATTTAGGTGTGTGTGTGTGTGTGTGCCTGAAGTCCCATTGAGGCCGACGGGGGTCGGCTCTAAATCGGAGTCATAGAGGGGCTGGGGAGGAGTTCCACCCCCCCCTCCCAGAGGTCAGTTCATTAAACCACGGTTTATTGTTACACACCAGGAATGGGGCAACGGCGGCCCCTTTGCCGTCTCAGAATTCACAAGGGGAGAGTCGGAAAGGACCTTGGAGGTCTTCTAGTCCAGCCCCGCGGCTCAGGATATTATCGCCTGTTGAGGAAACCTGCTGTCTTACTGCTCAAGAAACCTTCCGCCGTTTCAGATAAATGGTTTATTTATTTATTTTGTCAATCGCTTACAAGATAACGGGTATAAGTATAAACATAGTTATGAATATATGAAATGGATGCATATGAGAAAAACAAAAAGAAACAATAGGACAAAGACGGTAGGCACGTTGGTGCGCTTATGCTCGCCCAATTATTATATTATAATACATATTATACATATACATATGCACACATGCATACATATGCATACACACACACACACACACACACACACATATATATTATATGCCCCATTGTCCAATCTTTTCTTTACAAACTTCCAGTGTTGGGGGAATTCACAATTGCTGGTGGCAAGGAGTTCCACTGGTTAATTGCCCTGGCTTGTATTGGAGGAACTGCGGGTGTACAAAAGGTAATAAATTTGTGGACACGTGTCTGGAGAAGGAGGGGGACCCCCCGTTCGCCTTTCTTTCCAAACAACTATTCGTCCCCCCGTCCCCCCCCCCCACACGCACACCTTTCTCTTTCCCTTCTCAGGAAAGCCAAATCCAGAGGGGAAGGGGATTGCTATAATCCACCCCATTTTTCTAGGGTAAGGAAACTGGTTCCGAAGGCTGACACGGATACGGGGAAACCGCCCCTCATCCAGAAACACGTGTACGCCAAGCCAGAGGAACAGGAAGCTAGTTTGGGGGCTCCCTTCTTTTGAGGTGGGTGGGTGGGTGGGTTAGACCCACAAATAGCTGCGGGTTGTCACTGGCGGAGAAATAGCTGGGAACCCCCCTCTCTCCCTTCAAATGTACGTAATTGACGTGTTTATTAGTTTTTTTAATGCATCAATATTTTATGACGATCGAAAGATAGTATCGGAGAGGATCAGAAAATGGAAGTTGAAAGATTGTGGTCTAAAACCGGCCGGGGCTTATGGTTTTCCTGGTGCCACCCCCATTTTTTTTTCTTGAATGGCCCTTAGAAAAAAACTGGGTATTGACAACATTTCAATCTGTCAATTGCAAAATTGCTTGGATCCTTGCGCCGGATTTATTAGGACATCCTAAATTCTTGGGAATAACTCTATGTTGAAGGCCAAAGAACTGGCAGCAGCTGTGATCTCACTCCGGTTTTGAACAGAAATACTCTTAAAAGACTCAGAAAGGCTAAATCGAGTCTAAACATCTGTCTGACTGGGCGACCCTCCATCATAAAGAACAGGCCATCATTCGTGGTTATTCATCTGTGAGAGGTGTAGGTTACGCATAAATAAAACGTAACGATCCTGAAAGACGAGAGAAGACCGGATGCTGAAAGAGAGGACTGGACAGCCGTCTGTCTGGAATAGTATAGGATCCCCTGCTTGAGTAGGGGGGTTGGACTAAATGACCTTTAAGGGCCCCTTCCGGCTCTATTCTGATTGAAGACGTCTCGCCAAGTAGAACATTGGAATAGGAAACGATTCTTCATTCGCTCGAGGGAGGGATCGTGAAAAATTCGCTGCAGGGAAAGCCACGATTGGGAAGGGAGGGGGCAAAAATCTCCCCCAAAATAGATGATCTGCCCTTGGCGTTCCCCAAGCCGGCGCCCTCCACGTGTATAGGAGGACGAGAGCCGGGGCGTCTGGGGGGGAGGAGATGATCGCTCCATCTCTCCAGTGCGCAAAGCAGGGGATTTGGGGGTGGGGGGGGCGGTTTGACGGAACGGATCCCAATGCGACCCCCCTTCCGGCTGGGCTGGGGGCGAGGGCTGGGGGTCAGTTTGGCTGCCCTCTATCCGCAGCCGGAGGGCGCCAGGTTGGAGTCATGGGCGCAGGGAAGCCTTCCTTAAAAGGGGGCGGTCGGTTTGCAGATGCCGCCCGCCATTTTCGCCCCCTCACCGCTGGTTGGCTGGCCTTCCTCCTCCTCCTCCTCCTCCTCCTCCTCCTCCTCCTCGTTGATGCTACTCAGGGCTGGACAAAGGAAGGCCGGCGGCGCGGAGGGGCGGCGGCGGAGCCCCTTGGAAAAAAAATGTGCCGCGGGGGAGCGCGTAAATTTTTAACAAGGGCCCCGCCCGCCCTTAGAGCCCCCTCCTTCCCTTTTCGTTCCGGCCTCAGGCCGAGCCAGGATACCGGATACCTGGCTGGCTCAGGTATCGCCGGATCGCCTTACCTGGCGCGGGGCCGGCCACGCCAGCAGGTAAGTGGGCACCCGGAGGGGCGCGGAGGGAGGTGCCAGCCCAGCCGAGGCTGTATAAAGAGCGGCCGGGCCCGGATGGGAGCCAGCCCGACGGAGCGCACCGGGCCCCAGGTAAGTCGGGCCAGGGCTGGAGCCGGAATCCCGCCGGCCTCCCTGCCCGACCCCTCCCTTCCTTTCCTTTCCCTTCGCTTCCCTTCCCACCTGGCGCCTGGCTCCGCCTCCGCGCAGGTGCGCAGGGCCTCCCTCCCTTCCAGGTATTCCGTGCGGGGGAGCAAGCCAGGGATGAGTCGCGGGGGTCTCGGCCTTTCCCCGCAGGCAGGGGAGATAGAGACCCCTCCCCTCAATTCCTGGCCGGGTCTTTTCCGGACGAGGGAGGTGCGCAGGGTCTCCCTCCCTTCCAGGTATTCCACGCCGGGGGGCGGGGGGGAGCAAGCCAGGGATGAGTCGGGAGGGGGGGGCTTGCCCCTTCCCCGCGGGCAGGAGAGATGGGAGACCCCTCCCCTCAATTCCGGCCCGGCTCCTGTCTTCTTCTTCCCCGCGATCGCCTCCACCCCCTCCAGGATTCCAGCGCGCTCGGGTTTAAATCCTTCTCGCATTACGAGTTAGGGATTTTTCGGCCCTCAGGTCGTGGGAACGACGCCCGCGGGCGCTCTCTGTGATTTGGGTTTGGGCTGCGTGGAATTGGGTCGGGATTGCCCGGATTAGAAAACCGCGTGGGACGTAATCCTGGGGAAAGCGGGGTGGGAAACGCTGCAAGGGTGGCGTTCCCACGACTCTCTGAACCCTTAGATTAGTCCAAACCCATGTTTATCCTTCAAGGTTTCCAGGCTCAGCCCTACCTGCCCTTGGTGCCAAATTCGGGTCAGAAACACGGGTAGGTTTGTGCACCGCCCGACTCGCAGAGTTCCTCCGAGAAACCATGGTTGGAGGCGCTGGTCGTGGGAACGCAGTAGTGACTCGGTTCCAGATTTGGAGCAGACCGTCAGGGACCCATGGATTTCAATTAGACAGAAATGGACCCAGTCGCTTTATACGAACCCCGCACCCTCGCCCAGGGACGGTTCCGAAGGGTTTACAATTCCAGACCCACCCGATCTGGAAGCCCTTACGGCCTCATTCACACGACCTCTTTTTAGCCAATTCACTCCCAAAGCTTGGTTAATGTTGACCTTGGTTACATATCCCCCTTTTTTAATGGTTTGTGCAATCCTCTGGTTAGTTTATGGCACACCCGATGCCGACCCAGAGAAGGTGTTCACGCAAGGCTCCGCTTGAGGGTCGTGTGAATGGACCCACCGAGACTCGTGGGTTCGATCGGGGCCAGCCTCTTAACGGCACCTCATATGGGTCGTTTTAATTTCCATCGCGGTTTTTAGCTGCCGTTTGTTTGTTTTTCTTGGTTGACAAAGAGAAGGGGAAAAAAAAAAAACCGAATAAATTCAGAATTCTGAGCCAAAAGAAAAGGCCGGGCTCGTTGTGGGGTGCCGGGGTGGTGGTGGTGGCAAGAAACCCCCACTCCTCCTCAATCGCGAAGCCAAGCCACCCTATTCCATAGGAATCCGGGGCTTTGTTAACGCCAGTTTAGTGGGTCGTCGGAATGCAACTGACAAACGCGTGCAAAAGAAAAGTGTGGGCGCCTTGAAGACGAAGCCGCTTAAGAGTCGCTTTCTGTGCTTGGTTCGCAGGCCTCTTCTTCAGGGAGGGGTCCAGTTCCTCCCCCCCCCCTTACGGGCAGCATCCCGGCATTGTCAAGAGCCCCCCCGTCGGCGTCATCAGCTCCGGGAGGAAGAATAGAGAAAGAAAGAAAGAAAGAAAAAGAAAGAAAGAAAGAAAGAAAGAAAGAAAGAAAGAAAGAAAGAAAGAAAGAAAGAAAGAAAGAAAGAAAGAAAGAGACAGATGGAAGGGGAGGTAATTGGAAGGGGAAAAAACTCGACTTTAATGGAGGGGGTGCGGTGGGTGGGAGGAGCAGAGGGGAGGGGAAGGAATTGGGGAGGGGGAGAGAGAGAGAAATCCCACCTTCATTGCTGCCCATTCTCCTTCGGCCAGGAGGCTCCCAAACGGTGCAGACTTTCGGGGTCCCACCAGTCTCTTCGGTCTGACCGGCGAACCCTCTCCCCAATTCCCTTCCCCCGCCCCGGCTCGCCGTTTCGAAGTCGCTGGGACCTCCCCCCACCGACCCCACCCCGTATGAAGCCGGGAGTTGAAATCTCGCCGAGCGGGGGCGCTTCCTTCGCTCTCGCCGGTGATTCGGTTTCGAGGGACGCAAAAGTCCGTTTTAAAATTGGGTTCGATGGGCGAAAATGGGGTCTCGGTTTTTTTCTTTGCATATTGGCAAAAGTTCGCAACGTGTATTCGCAAATAAACTTGATCGTGTGTGTATATGTGTGCATTTGTGTGTATATATACACATACATATGCACACAAACATATTTATATTTATATTTATATAAATGATATTCAGCTTCGTTCGGGTATTTTCCCACGTCGGCAGAATCTCATCTGCCGAAACGTTGCTACAACTTTAAAAGCACAACTATAATGACGTGGGAAAATACCCGAACAAAGCTGCATACCATACATACATACATACATACATACATACATACATACATTACATACATACATACATACATACACACATCTATGTCTCTATATCTATCGATCTGTAGATCTATTATCTATCCTATTTATTCTGTTCTATCCATATCTATCTGTATCTATATATCTATATCTAATATCACTTATCCATCTTTTCTATCTATCTAATATCATCTATTATCCATCTATTCGATCTATATTTCTATCTCTATCCATATCTATCTGTATCTATCTATTTCTATATCTAATATCTATTATCCATCTATTCTATCTATTCTATCTCTCTATCTAATATCTCTTATCAATTATCCATTCTATTCTATTATATTCTATTCTATTCTATTCTATTCTATTCTATTCTATATATCTCTATCCATATCTATCTGTATCTATTTATATCTATCTCTAATATCTATTATCCATCTATTCCATCTATTCTATCTCTCTAATATCTCTTATCAATTATCCATCTATTCTATTCTATTATTCTATTCTATTCTATTCTATTCTATTCTATTCTATTCTATTCTATTCTATTCTATTATTCTATTCTATTCTATCTTTATATCTCTATCCATATCTATCTATCTGTACCTATCTAATATCTATTATCTATTATCCATCCATCATCTCTCCACATACCGTCAAATCAAATTTATTTGCGAATATGCATTGACACAACGAGACACAATTTCCGTGCGAATATCAACCGAACTTAATTTTAGATATATTGATGCAAAATAATTGTCATAGTAATATACAAAGTCATTTTATATACTTATATATCTATTGTAAATGTATTACTACGCGAAGGAGAAGCGAATCTCGTCGTTTGCGAGGAAGGCAGAGGCCTCATTTTGAAAAGGCGCGTTTAGACGTCCACACCTAATCTTGGAAACCGAATCTTTATTCTCAACTGATGGCTTATTTTTTGAATGTGGCTCGTTTGCACCCTCTCCTGTGGGTTTACTCTCCCTTCGGATATAGGTCGCGGCTTAAGGGGAGGCACCCTGTAGAAACCGCCCCCCCCGGGAGGGTCACAGTTTACAGAACGCGTGTAAAGGGGCCGTTGACACTTAGGTGCGCGTTCACACGACCAGCCAAGCTGCTTTTTTGTTTTTCTCTCTTTCTCTTTCGGCAAATTATCCGCCGTTCTGGATGAAGGCCGCCGCTGTATCTTCCTCGCCCCTTCCCGTATATAAAAATGCGGGGGGGAGGGGGCTTAACGGGGATGGAAGGAAAACCAACCCCCTCCTCCCTCATTTCACTGATGGGGTGGTGGTTCTGCCTGGGCGAAATCTGCCGTTTCCACCTTGCAGGGACCCCCCCCAAAAAAACGAGAATCTGGGGGCGTAGCTCAGTTCCCATCGCTACAGCGCGCCCGGATGGGGATAATGGGCAGGGTAGTCTTCCAAGTCGCGACGCTGGCTTTAAAACGGAGCCTTTCCTTTCCAAGCTGGTTTTTTCTTTTTTTTTTGGTTTGTTTGAGTGGGTGGGTGGGAGTTAAGGTTTGGTACTTGTTTGTCAGATATGGCGTAGGGTCTCCCGCTTGGGCGGGGCCGGGGGGGGGTTGGACTAGATGACCTATAAGGTCCCTTCCAACTCTGATGATCCGTTTATCTGTTTACTTTTTAAGAGGAGAAGGGGAGAGCAACTTGATCCGGGCTGGGGTCTCCTCGGGAGAGGAGGAGGAGGAGGAGGAGGGGGCCGTGGAGGGTCGGCCCAGCCGGTTTATCCCCCCCCCACCAGCCTCCCCCCCTCCCGCTCAAAACGGGAGAAGGAGGAGGCGGCGGTAAAATCTGGATTGTTTGTTTTACGGCTCACAAACCAAAGGAAAGAACCCTTTTGAGGCTGACTTATGGATAGACGGTGGCACAGAGGTAATAAAGTCGTTTATTTTTTTTTGGGGGCGTTGATGGTGGACTCCGGATTAGCCACGCGGGACGCGGACAAAGCCTCGCTTCAGTAGCGATTAATAGAATTACTTTCCCCCCCCCTTTAATTCATCAGACAGACCCCTCCCTCCCAAAAGCCCCTCTGCCCTGCACCGCCTTTCTTGAGTGGAGTGTGTGTGTGTGTGTGTGTGTGTGTGGGGTGTTTCTGGACCCCCCCCCTCCGCCCCGGCCCTCATTTCCCCCACCTTTCCGCCTCGGGAGCGCGCCTTTCCCACGGGAGCGCGCCTTCCCAACCTGTCTGCACCGCCCCCGCCCCCCAATCACCAGATTCAGGGGGCTCATCGGAGAAACCCCTTTTACCAAAATCCGTCGAGAAAGCCGGGCCTTCGCCCCCGCCCTCCACCCACAAAATTCCGCAAGGCGGTGGAGCGGGAGCGAAACTTGGGGTTCGCGGGTGGGAGGGAACTATTGGGGGCCCAGCCGAGGCGGAGAGGGCAAACTTGGCTCGAGCATGGTGGGGGAGGGGAGGAAGGGAGGTGGGGGGGAGGCCGACCCACCCCCGACCAATGGCAAAAAACCCGTGGGGAGGGGGATCCAACTAGGGCCTCGCCCCTCCTGGCAGGAGCTCTTCAAAGGTTTGAGGGAGGGAAAATGGGGGACCCCCAGGCCTTGTCCTCCCCCCGCGATCTGGAAGAAGAGGGGGTTTGCTCGTGCGGGCGGGGAGAAGGAGGAGCAGGTAGCCCGGTCCCCCCTCCGCCCCTCGCCCTCCGCTCCGCCTTACCTGGCTCTTTCCGCGCCTCCCGCCACACCTGAGCCCACGGAAAAGGTTTCGGGACTCGCTTCCTTCCCGGTCCTTCCCGCCCCCCCCCACGTCCCCTCTTCCCGGCTGGACCAGCCCGTTTGGAGCACCTCGCTTTGTCCCTCCGGGCGATTTCCGCGGCTGAAGACCGGGAGGGTGTCTCCGCAGCCCCTCCGCGGTTCTTTCCTGGTTCCGCGGCCGCTTTCCGACGTGATCCGGACACGGGAGGGTGAAATGGAAGGACGTTCAGCCAAAAGTTGCGGGGTCTCGGGGTTTGCGTGGAAAGCTAGAAAACCCGCTTCCAGACCCGTGGCTGACTCGGGAGAGGCGGGTTGTAAGCCCCGGACCCAACAGGAGGGATACACACACCTGGGTCCGCAGAACCTGGCGTTCGTCAAGATCTTGACTCGCGAAGAAAAGGGCTTCGCCACGCGTGTCCGACGCTTCCAGACGTGCTGCGGGGGGGAATCTTTGTCTCTTCTACGCCTCGAGGCGGGGGGTGTCTCTCGGGTTTTTGAGGGGGCTGGGCTGGGGGGGGAAGAGGAGGGACCCGCAAGGGAGCCCCCCCGCCGCCTGTTTCTGGAGAAACAAACCCGAGATTGCTCGGCGAAAAGGCGTGTTTTGGAAGCGGGTCCTCTTCCCAGAGACGAGACTGGAGGGGAAAGGGGCGTCGTTTCACCTTCAGACGAGGTTTGTGGAGCCAGGTTTAGGAGTAGCGGGTCTCGAGGAAGCCTACAGCGGGGAAATCGCGCTGGCTGGGTGGGTGGGTGCGTGGAAAGTTCACGAGGGCCGTGTCGAGGAACGTGAGGACGCCGCCGCCCGTGGACTGGCTTGCTTGCTTGTTTCTGCGGTTGGGTTGGCTTGTGTGATTTGACCCCACCCCCCACTTCCACCCGCGTTCGTGATCCCACGTTGACCCAGTTGGATCTCCCCAGCCTTGGGCGGAGGTCTTTGGGGCTACGACGTGGTCGCCTTGAATCTCCCCGCCTCTCCTCGGCCACCCTCGGAGCCCCCACGAGTGTCTGAGCTGGAAGGGAGGGAGGGAGGAAAGAGATGGAAAATGAGAAGAAGGAAGGAAGGAAAGATGGAATGAGAGGAAGGAAAGATAGGAAGGAGGGAAGGAAGGAGGGAAAGAGATGGGAATGAGAGGAAGGAGATGGGAAGGAAGGAAGGAAGGAAGGAAGGAAGGAAGGAAGGAAGGAAGGAAGGAAAGAGGGAAGGAAGGAGGGAAAGAGATGGGAATGAGAAGAAGGAAAGAGGGAAGGAAGAAGGGAAAGAGATGGGAATGAGAGGAAGGAAAGAAGGAAGAAGGAAGGAAGGAAAGAGGGAAGGAAGGAGGGAAAGAGATGGGAATGAGAGGAAGGAAAAAGGAAGATAGGAAGGAAGGAAAGGAAGGAAGGAAAGAGGGAAGATGGGAATGAGAGGAAGGGGAGGAGGGAAGGAGAGAAATGGGAATGAGAGGAAGGAAGGAAGAAAAGAAGGCAGGAGATGGGAATGTGAGGAGGGAAGGAGAGAAATGGGAATGAGAGGAAGGAGGGAAAGAAGGATTGAAGGCAGGAGATGGGAAAGAGGAAGGGGGAGGGAGGGAGATGGGAAGGATCGTTTTGTGGGGGGGAGAGCTTCCCTAGACTGCATGGAAAGGGAGGGGGACCCTCGGCCCTCGCCCGTCTGGTGGGAATAAGAGGGGGGCGAGATGGGCCTGAGAGCCCCACGCGGCAACCTGATCGGGCAAAAGGCTTAAAGCACATTTAATCCTTCCTTCCTTCCCATCTCCCTCCCTCCCTCTTTTCTACCTCCTGCCTTCTCTCCTTCTTTCCCTCCTTCCTTCCATTCCCATCTCCTGCCTTCCTTCCTTCCTTCCTCTCATTCCCATCTTCTTCCTCCCTCCCTTCCTTCTTCATTCCTTATTCCCATTTCCTCCCTCCCTTCTCATTCCCATCTTCTTTCTTCCTTTCCTTCCTTCCTTCCTTCCTTCCTTCCTTCCTTCCTTCCTTCCTTCCTTCCTTATTCCTCTCATTCCCATTTCCTCCCTCCCTCCCTCCCTTCTCAATCCGATCTGCTTCCTTCCTTTCTTTCCTTCCCATCTTCCTTCTTTCTTTCTTTCTTTCTTTCTTTCTTTCTTTCTTTCTTTCTTTCTTTCTTTCTTTCTTTCTTTCTTCCTTCCTTCCTTCCTTCCTTCCTTCCTTCCTTCCTTCCTTCCTTCCTTCCTTCCTTCCTCATTCAGTGTGTGTGTGTGGGGTGTGTTAAAACCACAGTCTTCACTGCCTCCCTTCTGTCATCCAACCTGCTAGTTCATAAGCACACATTTTTCCTTCTGTCTCCTCCTCTCCACCCCTCTCCTCCCCTGTGCCCCCCCTTCCCCCCCAAAAAATCCCTTGGCAGCTTTCCAAAACAGGCTTGCAAAATTCTGGGGCACTCAGAGTTAATTGGTGACCTCAAATATCCCTGTTCTAAATCATTAGCATAATTATTTGGAGCTTAGGGACTTTGAGAAGGCTGAAGAACAAGAACATAAAGATAAAAATGAAAGGCCCCCAGTCATAATGGAGGGGGCCTCTGAGCATGGGCAAAGTGGAGTTCCATCTAGGAAGGTTTTCCAAGCAGATGTGAATAGCTGCCTTGCGTCATCCTTCCCTTTGCAACCAAACTGGTTTTAGGGTTTCATCCTGCAGGAAATTGGACCGATGGCAGTTTGTAAGGATGGAAACTAACCAGGATCTTCTCCATCATGGTGAAATTGACCAGCAATTCTATTCTATTGAAATTAACTTGGGCTGGTGATTAGTAGAAATCCAGAAAGTTGAAAGACTGAAAAAAAACAACAACACCCTATGTCCTTGATATTGCGGTTGTTAGTGTGGTGCGTTACACAATCAGCCAGATGTTCAGTCAGGATTTGGCATTTTTGTCTACCTACTGAGTCCTTCTCAATGGACCTGAGACAGACAGATGCTGTTTGGGGTTAAAGGTTTTGCTACAGGATGTAAGCTCTCCAAGCCAAGCTGCCTTCTGCAATTGACCATGGGGATTTTGTCAATGCCGATATTGATTGTTATGGCTGGTTGCACAGTCAGCCAGCTGTTTAAACTGGATTTTTAGCATTTTTATCCTCCCTATCAAGTCCTTCCCAAGGAACTGGGATGTTGTTGTTGTTGGGGTTTAAAGGTATTGCTGCAGGATGTAAGATCTTCCAAGCCTAGCTGCCTTCTGCAATTGACCATGGGGATTTTGTCAATGCCGATACTATTGTTATGGTTGTTTACACAGTTGGACAGGTGGATTTGGCATTCCTGTCCATCTACTAAGTCCTTTCCAAGGACTTGAGCTAGGCAGATGTGGATGTTGGATGGGGTTAAGAGGTATCATTGCAGGATGTAAGCTCTTCCGAGACTAGCTGCCTTCTGCAATTGACCGATGGGGATTTCGCCAATGCCGATACTATTGTTATGGTTGTTTACACAGTTGGACAGGTGGATTTGGCATTCCTGTCCATCTACTAAGTCCTTTCCAAGGACTTGAGCTAGGCAGATGTGGATGTTGGATGGGGTTAAGAGGTATCACTGCAGGATGTAAACTCTTCCGAGACTAGCTGCCTTCTGCAATTGACCGATGGGGATTTCGCCAATGCCGATGGCGTTCAAATAATAAAATTATTGTACATTGCATGTCAGCCAGATGTTCAGGCTGGATTTGGCATTTTTGGTCCACTTATCAAGTCCTTCCCAAGGGCCTGGGATAGGCAGATGTGGAATGTTTGATGTTGTTAGTCTCATTGCAAGGATGTAAGCTCTTCCGAGACTAGCTGCCTTTTGCAATTGACTGATGATTTTGTCAAGGCCCTTGGGATTCAAGTGTTGTTTTGCGGTGGTTCTGTGATTGCACCCAAGGCTCTTGAGTGCTATTTTTGCATTCTTTTCCCAGTCTTCCTCCTTCTCTTTGCCCTTCTTTCTTCTTTCTCTCTCCACTTCTTTCTCTTCTCCTCTCCCGACTTCTGGTTGCTCTCAAAATCAGCCAGATGTTCACACAAGACTGGGCAGTTTTATCCTTCCCATGGATGTGAGCTAGGCAGATGTTGCTGTCAGATTCTCCTCCTCCTCCTCCCTCCTCCTCCTCCTCCTCCTCCTCCTCCTCCTCCTCCTCCTCCTCCTCCTCCTCCTCCTCCTCCCCTCCTCCTCCCTCCTCCTCAACTCTTGGGACTATGTCCCAAAAATGCTTTTTTTTTCAAGAGGCAAATGGACTTTCTGTTTTTTGTTTTTGTTTGAAGATGTTTGGCTTCTTGGGCCAACCAAGTCCCGGAGGACTGAGAATCTCCATAGATATTTTAGGACTCTGGTTGAGTGTATTCTTCTTCTAACCTTCCTCCTCTTCTTTCTCTCCTCCTTCTCCTTTTCATTTTCTCCTTCTCTCCCTCCCCCTGCTCCCACTGTTGAGACTCTGGTTGAGTGTCTTCTTCTTCCTTCCTCTTCCTCTCTCCTCCTCCTCCTCCTCCTTATTGTCCTTCTTTTTCTCCATCTCCTCCTTCCTCTTCCTCCTCCTCCTCTTCCTCCTCTTCCTCTCTACTCCTTCTGCTCCTCTTTCTCCTCCTCTCCTCCTCCTCCTCCTCCTCCTCCTTCTCATCTCCTCTCTTTTCCTCCTCCTCTTTCCTCCTCTTCCCCTCCTCCTCTTCCTCTTTCTCCTTTTCCTTCTCTTCCTCCTCTTCTTTTCCTCCTCCTCCTCCTCCTCCTCCTCTTCTTCTCCCTCTCCCTCCTTCTCCTCTCGCCTCCTCTTTCTCCTCCTCTTTCTCCCCTTTTCCCCTCCTCCTCCTCCTCCTCCCTCCTCTTCCTCCTCTTCCTCTCTACTCCTTCTCCTCCCCTTCTGCTCTTCTTTCTCCTCCTTCTCATCTCCCTCTTTTCCTCCTCCTCCTTCTCTTTCCTCCTCTTCCTCCTCCTCCTCCTCTTCCCCCCTCCTCCTCTTCTTCCTCTTTCTCCTTTTCCTTCTCTTCCTCCTCTTCTTTTCTCCTCCTCCTCCTTCTCCCTCTCCTTCCTTCTCCTCTCACCTCCTCTTTCTCCTCCTCCTATTTTTCCTCCTCCTCCTCCTCCCCCCTCTTCTTCTTCTTCTCCTCCTCCTCCTCTTCCTCCTCCTCTTCTTCTCCCCTCCCTCCTTCTCCCTCTCACCTCCTCCTCCTTCTCCTCCTCTTTTTCTCCTTCCTCCTCCTCTTCCTCTCTACTCCTTCTCCTTCTCCTCCTCCTCCTCCTCCTCCTCCTCCTCCTCCTCCTGCTCTGCTGCTGCAGGCAATGGGAAGAGGGGGAGGGGGAGAAAGGAGGGCCTCCCTTCCTGACTTTGGGAGACGGCTTTGCAAAGAGACTGCAGAGAACTAGCTACTCCTTACCGCAGTGGCGTCTTTTTTTTTTCCTAGGGGTGATTGATCGGGAGGGTGGAGCCCAGCTGGGTGGGGATCTTTGAGGGAAGGGAAAAGCTCTCGGCTGCTGGATTAGCTTCAGGGCACAGAAGCCGGCAAGGTTGGGCCAGCGAGCGCTCCTTCTCCGTGCCACTGTTGAGGTGTGCAAGGTGAGTGGGTCACTTCCAGTTTCTCCTTCTTCCTTCTTCCTCCTCCTCCTCCTCTCCTCCTCCTCCTCCCTCCTCCTCCTCCTCTTCTTCTCTTCTTCTTCTTCTTCTTCTTCTTCTTCTCTTCTTCTTCTTCTTCTTCTTCTTCTTCTTCTTCTTCTTCTTCTCTTCTCCTTCTCCTTCTCCTTCTCCTTCTCCTTCTCCTTCTCCTTCTTCCTCTTCTTTCTCTCCTCTCTCTCTTCTTCTTCTTCTTCTTCTTCTTCTTCTTCTTCTTCTTCTTCTTCTTCTTCTTCTTCTTCTTCTTCTTCTTCTTCTTCTTCTTCTTCTTCTTCTTCTTCTTCTCCTTCTCCTTCTCCTTCTCCTTCTCCTTCTCCTTCTCCTTCTCCTCCTCCTCCTTCTCCCTTCTCCTTCTTCTTCTTCGCCCTCTCTTAAAACGCCCTCTCTTCCTTTCCCCCTGATGAAGACCACCTCTCAGGGCAGGCAGGTAGGAAA
The DNA here is from genome assembly GCF_049901735.1 of Notechis scutatus. Taxonomy (NCBI): domain Eukaryota; kingdom Metazoa; phylum Chordata; class Lepidosauria; order Squamata; family Elapidae; genus Notechis; species Notechis scutatus. Next base: position 80,927,067 of record NC_142014.1, on the reverse strand, counting down.
AAAAAATAACCCCCAGACCGCTGGGGAGAGGGACTTGCCCAGCTCTATGGGTCTTGCAGTCCTCACGCAGTGGAGTGTCCCAGCTGGTTCAAAGATGGGGCAGCGGGGAAGGAGAGCTTTGCTCTGGGGAGAAAAAATGAGAGAATTATGTGTGGGAACAGGTGGTTCAGGCTTGCATTTCTGAAGGAAAAGTCAATTGACAGAGAGGGAGGGAGAGAGAGGGAGAGAATGAGAGAATGAGAGAAAAAGGAACTTTTAAAAGAGAAAAATAAAAGGTGGAAATTTGGGCTAGCAGGAAGAAAAAATTCCAAAGGCTGTTGAGTAACCTTTGTGCTTTTTCAATTCATTCATGAATTTAACCAATCGAGTTTTCTTTATTTCTTCCTCCTCCGTTATTTACCAGTTCTCCTCCTCCATTTGGGGACTACATGTATCATTTTGGAATATGAATATATATATATATATATATATATATATATATATATATATATATATATATATATATATATATATATATATATTATATTGACGTGCATTTTTTTTGTTTTTGTTTGCAAAAGCCCTTAATTGGAATGTGATGTAACACAGGAGAAAGGAGAAGCAGGACAAATTGGAGGGTTTGCCATTGGGATTGAAGGGCTGTATTCAAAGACAAAACGAATATTCTGTTTACTTTGTAAAAAAAGAAAAATTAAATATGCTGCATTAAAACCAGCCCTTCTCGAAATCCCAGTGCAGTATTTGTTGCTTTCGAATCTTTACCTTAATTTTTTTTTTTTACAAAGCAAGCTGGGTTAATGTTTGCTACATGAATGATAAAAGATAATTGAAAGGGATATATGTATAACGTCTTCATTGCCTTTTATATCTTGCAGCCTTAGCTAATCTTATTTTAGGAAACAGTAATGTACCTCGTGGAAAAAAAAGAAAACCATATCCTGGTGGGGTTTCCTTCTTTTTAACAGAAAGGTCTTAAAATTGAGTCAAAGCATGTGAGTTGATAAAAATCTCCTTTGTGCCCCGGTGATTATTACAAACCTTGGTCAAAAAAAATCATTATTGCTGATTTTTTTTTTTTTGACCTTGGCTCAGCGTGTACGTAATGCCATTGATCTCTGCTGATCTTTGACTGTGATAAAGCTTTGATTTTATGGTAGCATTTATTTTCCACCTAAAGCCTGCATATTTTTTTAAAAAAATTATTTTGCTCTGGAGCTAAGAGGTAGCTATTTTGAATTGTGAATTGTGAGTTTGTTTGTTTTTTTAAAATACACAGTTTGTCTTCTTGCATCAGCATCTCAAAGCAGGAACCCCTGGGGAGGCCTCCCCGAACGCTGCAATTAATGCCATTGTAGAATTTAATTGTTGTTTTCTTTTTCTTCGTTTGGTTCTTCTTTTCTCCAAAAAGGGATTTCTGTTAAGGAACTTTGCTAGCCTTGTATATTTGTTTTTAAAGACCGGGCCAGTCACAATTTCAATCCTCAATTTTCCCTCTCCTGCAAATAACTCTGGACGGGATCCCTAAGCCATCTCCGTCTCTTAAGATCATTACTCCCCCCAAAAGAAAAAAGAAGAAAAAAAAAAGGTCCAGGCTGGTTTTGTAATAATGTAATCCAATTCCATTCCAGTCACCTTAATTCCGCCCTTGATCTTTAGTAGCATTGAAACCACGTTTTTGCCAAAGCACAAAGAAGATCTTTAGGGATCTCCTTAGATTCCTCTGTCTCGACCCCCCCACATGCCCCCAGTACAAAGAAACATGAAATATTCACATTTCTTTAATGCTGGATCCTGTTTATTGAACGGCAGCCTGGTCCCCGATGAAACCTTAAGAAGATCTACTCAGAAGTACTTGGATTTTAACCAAGGAGTTTAAATACAAATATTCTCTGGAACTAAGCTGGAATCCTGATTAATATTTCAGTCTATCTGTTGGGGTCACCCAAAGGATTGATTATCTATCTATCTATCTATCTATCTATCTATCTATTATCTATCTATCTCTCTCTCTCTCTCTCTCTCTAGCTCTCTCTCTCTCTATCTATCTATCTATCTATCTATCTATCTATCTATCTATCTATCTATCTATCTATCATCTATACCTATCTTCTATCTATCATCTCTATCATTCTTTCTATCTCATTATATCTATCTGTCAGTCTTTCTTTCTATTTATTTTTATCTATACCTCTATCTCTTTATCATCTATATTTCTATTCCTATCTATGTCTGTCTGTCTGTCTATCTGTCTGTCTGTCTGTCTGTCTATCTATCTATCTATCTATCTATCTATCCTCTCTCTCTCTCTCTCTCTCTCTCTCTCTCTCTCTCTCTCTCTCTCTCTCTTTCTAGCTATCTCTCTCTCTCTCTCTCTCTCTCTCTCTCTCTCTCTAGCTATCCTATCTATCTATCTATTTTTCTATCTATCTATCTATCTATCTATCTATCTATCTATCTATCTATCTATCTATCTATCTAGCTATATCTATCTATCTCATCTATCTATCTATCTATCTATCTATCTATCTATCTATCTATCTCTATCTATCTATCCTGTCTGTCTGTCTGTCTGTCTGTCTGTCTGTCTGTCTGTCTGTCTGTCTAACTAATCTATCTATCTATCTATCTATCTATCTATCTATCTATCTATCTATCTATCTATCTATCATCTATACCTATCTTCTATCATCTCTATCATTCTTTCTATCTCATTATATCTATCTGTCAGTCTTTCTTTCTTTCTATTTATTTTTATCTATACCTCTATCTCTTTATCATCTATATTTCTATTCCTATCTCTATCTATCTATCTATCTATCTATCTATCTATCTATCTATCTATCTATCTATCTATCTATCTCTACCTATCTTTATCGATACCTCTTCCTCTGTATCATCTCTCTATCTCTGTCTTTCTATTCATCATCTATCCCCCCTCTCTCTTTATTCTTGACATTTCAACCTTCCATCTCCCTCCCTCCTTGTCTTCTGCAAACGTTTTTCAGCCGGCCAGGCTAGTCGACCAGTCTTGAGATCTCCTGGTGGTGTCCCCTCCCAAATCCTTAGGTCAAACCTTGCCTAGGTTTTGTTTGCTTTGGTTGTTGGTTTGTTAGTTTGTTTTTAAGAGACCATTCAAGGTGATCTGGAGGCTTCTTTGAACATAAAACGCCCCCGTGGCTTTGCAAGCCTTAATTTTCTCCTTCCTTAAAAATAGAATAAAAATAAAGGGAGCTTTGCGTATGGCCTTCGCCAGGGCGATCGCTGTCTGTCGAAGAGACGCAGGCTGCTGGTGCCACCGATGGAGAGGACCCAGCCCTGCGATGCAGTCGGTTGGAAGGATGATGTAATTCCGACTTTAGCTGGTGTGCCTCTTGAGGCAGGTATCGCATTTCAGAAGGCTTTGTGTCAGCCCAAGAGAGGGCTGATCCCCTCCCGAAATCCTAGCTGTTTTTTTTTTTTTTTCCCAAAGCCAAGTGCCAACATCTCCCGGGTTTTCTGATTTTTTGCCTTGATAATTTTCCTTTTCAGTTTGTTTTCTTCTTCTTCTTCTCCTCCTCGGCTCCCATTGCAATATGTGGTTCAACCTTTGAATTGTCTATTCAAGCGAATCCCGAAAGCCATTTTCCCCCAGACTTGCAAATGACCATTTGATTTAAAAGAAGAAGAAGAAGGGGAAAAAAAAAAAGGATGAGTGCACGGAATGAAAGATGGAATGTTTTTCCCCTGTGGTGAAAATGATAGAAATGTTATTTTTTTTTCTTAAAAATCTGATTCTTAGACCTGCTGTCTCATGCCTTCTCGATGCTATTTAATCCCAGGAAATTGAATAAAGAGGTTGCTTTACGTTACATTCAGACTTGGAAAAAAAATGACATTAAAAAATCCCTTTGAATTCAATGGAATGAACTTCTCAGTAGGCATATGTATGACATTGTGCTGTGTTAATTTTTGTTTTGTAAGAAGGGATAAACAATTTTCAGGAGCAGTGATTCAGGAAAATATTTTCTTAAAGCTCCCATTTCCCCCAAAGAATCTGCAGATTTAAAAATGGTGCCATATAAACAAGTTCAGGTCAACAATTTCTCTGATGCAATATATAGTCACCGACTAACCCTTCTGGATGGAAACATTCAAAAGATTTAATTAAAAACAATTTTTAAAAAGAGATTTATTTTTAAGGGGGAAAAGTGGAGTTATTCCCCCCCCCCACTTTCCTAGGGCCTTCATCTGTTTGCTTCTGATTAGAACAGCCCTTGGGATGTTTCAGCCGTTTCTTGCATCACTTTTAAAATATTTCATTTATCGTAATTATAAGTTATATATTATTATACAGTATCAGTAAAAAGAAAGAAAAAGGGAAAAGATGTAGAAAGAGATAGATAGATAGATAGATAGATAGATAGATAGATAGATAGATAGATAGATAGATGATAGATAGATGGAAAAAGAAAGAAAGAAAAAGGAAGGAACAGAAGGAAGAAGGAAGAAAGAAGAAAGAAAGAAAGAAAGAAAGAAAGAAAGAAAGAAAGAAAGAAGAAAGAAAGAAAGAAAGAAAGAAAGAAAGAGATGGAAAGAAAGAGATGGAAAGAAAAGAAAGAAGGAAAGAAAGAAAAGGAGGGAGGGAGGGAAAAAGAAAAGGAAGGAAGAAAGAAAGGAGAGACGGAGGGAAGAAGAAAGGGAAGAAAGAGAAAGAAAGAAAGGGAGGGAGGGATGGAAGAAGAAAGGGAAAGAAAGAAAGAAATAGATGGATTCCTGGGAATTTTATCTTGCCAATAAACTCAGCCAATTGATCAGGTTGCTTCAATCTTGCTCCTTTTTCCTTATGTAAACAACAATAATAATAATTTTTAAAAAAAACATCACTAGAAGAAAACAAACTCGTCACTAATTCAAATGTTGATAAACCTCATGCATCCATTGATGCAAATGAGGTTAAATGTATCCTTAGGTGTGTTGCATTATCATTATTTGGGGTGCTCCCTACACAGTTCTCCCAAATTCTGGAAGAGCACGCTCAATATCTGCATCCTTAGCAGGGATGGATGGATGGATGGATGGATGGATGGGAGCGGGAGACAGATGGACAGACAGACAGACAGACAAATAAATAGACACCGAAGATAGATGCAGAAGAGAAAGAGAGAGAGAGAGAAACAGACAGGGATATAGACAGAGAGACACAGAGATATAGATAGACAGAAGGAGAGAAAGAGAGAGAGAGAGAAAGGGGGAGGGGGGAGAGACAGAGCATTTGCAATTCTGTGATTTTCAACCCAAAATGCTCCAATTAAAGAGCTGTCCAGAATTTATATCCTAATTTCTAAATGCACCTCCAGCATCCAAACAATGGCCATTCCATTCTTTGGAAAGGCTCCTCGAGGTGGCTGATAGACATGGAATAGAATATCGTTGTTGCGTTGACCTTAAATTTTTACATTTTTAAATATATCTATCTATCTATCTATATTTGAGGCAGCCTTTCCTTGGCCTTGCTCTTGTTTTTGAGATCCAGATCAGTGAGGTGAATTTCACCAGCCTGTCAGTTTCTTTGAAAAGGAGGTTACCTACTTAGGGGAGGTCTGGGTTGCAAACTGTTGACATCTGTGCCAAGGCACCAGCTTATTAGATAAACCCCAAAGCTAATCCTTAAATCAAGGGAGCTGCCAGGAAGCCCTTCGAAGAGACAACCAAACCTAGAGTTTCACCTTGGCACCAGGTGAGGAAAAAAAACAAACACCTGCAAATCTTTTTTCTTGGAGAGAGCGTGAAATATATCTCAATTAAATTACAGCCCCTCTGGGCTGGATGTTTTCCAGCCTGGGCTTCTTTGAAAATCTACCCAAATAGGCCATGATGTATCTCAGATTAGCTGGGTTTGAGCCTGGCCCTGGTGGCTTGCTAGATTGTCTGCACCACCCATGTGTTGATTTATTGACATTTATCTATTTGAAATTCAATTTTAAATTTAAATTGTGTCTATAAAAAAATGAATTTTTATGCTGACTGGCTCCCGCTACAAAGGTGACCCTGGGGCAGCTTCCAAGTTATAAAGCAAATAATTCTTCTCTAGTAAACTGCATTCCTTTAAAAATATTATCGATGGTTTGTTAGTGTTCTCCAATTGGTCCTTTTTTAAAAACACGTATCTGATCCGTATTTTGAGTTGTTTGGGCATCAAATAATTAAAACAGGGAAACATTCAAAACTGCGGAGATTCAAGCATTATTGAAAATGATGGTGTAGTGATTTAAATGCAATGTCATTCATTTATGAAATAAGAAACGTCATTACAGTATCACATTATATTTGGAAGCATTGTTTGAATGTGATGAATAATAATTGAAGATTATTTGACCCCTGTGAAGTCAGACCTTCTGATTTTATTCTGGCCGTGGGGCAGCCAAAATGCAGTTCTTCCTCCTCCTTGTTGTTGTTTTTTTACTCTGGAGTAAATCCTGCAAAGTTCAACAGGTTTTTTTTTCCTTGCAGCTAAGAAGCAGACATCTTTGCAAGCTGGTTTACCTTGGAGGAGGCTCAAGGAATCCTGTGGGATTTCTTTTTTTTTGAGTAAACACACATCTGGGAACATGCACGACAAACAGGCATTAGTGTGTGTGTGTGTTTGTGTGCTGTGAAAAGTGACAATCCTCTTGTTTTTTTCCAAGGGGAGCTGGGAAAAAGTTTTATTTGAGGGGCATCCCATCTCAAATCTTGAACGGAGCCAGGACCCCCCCCTTTTTTTGCAAGTATTCTAAAATATCTGTAGTGGAATAATAATAATAATTTTTTTAAAAAACCCACGAGATTCACAGAATTGAACGTGAAGGTGCCTCTTTGAACAAACGCGTCTTTGTGAGGTTTTTAGCTCTTGATTCCTGCAGCTTGTGCGATGCCACACAATGGAAAGGCTAAAAGCTTTTCTTTTTTTAATGCATCAGTCCAAACCTCTGTAGGAGGGTCTGTGGGGAAGGAAAAAAGGTCCTGGGTAGATTATTTAGGGGCTTAGGAGGGAGAATCCCAGCCGACCGAAAAAAAATTGCTTTATAATTGGTTTTGCAGCACGATTTTGCTCTAGGAGGTAATCGTGCAACCGTTGCCATCCAGAATAACAGCATAAAGAATAATAATAATGGAATAACAACAAAATAACAGAATAATAATAACAAAATAACAATAAAATAGTAGAATAACAGAATAATAACAGAATAACAGAATAATAATAATAATAGAATAATAATAATAATAATAACAGAATAATAATAATAATAATAATAATAATAATAATAATAATAATAATAATAATAATAATAATAATAATAATAATAATAATAATAGAATAATAATAACAGAACAACAGAATAACAGAATAATAACAAAATAACAATAGAATAAGAATGACAGAATAACAGCATAACAATAAAATAACAGAATAATAACAGAATAATACTGTAACAGAATAACAATAGAATAACAGAATAACAGAACAATAACAGAATAACAGAATAATAATAATAATAATAATAATAATAATAGAATAATAATAACAGAATAACAACAGAATAACAGAATAATAACAAAATAACAATAGAATAAGAATGACAGAATAACAGCATAACAATAAAATAACAGAATAATAACAGAATAATACTGTAACAGAATAACAATAGAATAACAGAATAACAGAACAATAACAGAATAACAGAATAATAACAGAATAACAGAATAATAATCACAGAATAATAATACTGTAACAGAATAACAATAGAATAACAGAATAATAATAGAATATGAATAGAATAACAGAATAGTAACAGAATAGTAACAGAATAACAGAATAATAACAACAGAATAACAAGAGAGTTGGAAGGGACCTTGGAGGTCTTCTAGTCCAACCCTTTTCTCAAGCAGGGGACCCTATACCAGTGTCTCTCCATCCTTGAGACTGGAAGAATGCAATTAATTAATTGTAACTGGAACTCAAAAGAAGATGTCAGGATGTAAAGAGAAGCACACCTGATTGGTAATTGGACAAGGGGGTGATGCCGGCACGTTAGATAAAATGGCGGCGAGGCTTGCTAACCAACTTAGATGTGCACCGTGGGTAGAACATCGTTTCTCAACCTTGGTGAGATCAAGACATGTGGACTTCAACTCCCAGAATTCTCCAGCCAGCTGTGGCAAAATTGAGAAGCGGTGTTATAGAATATTTGATTTTTGACATGTCCGTGGCATGGGTGTCTGCTGAGGGGTGTGTGTGTGTGTGTATGTAAATATCAAGATGGTGCCCAAATGGTGTTCATTTTTTTACATGCATCCAAAAGGAACAAGATTTGAAAATCTGTGTGTGTGAAAATCTTTGCACATTTGTGGATGCCATTTTGACTTTTTTGACCTGATTTTCCTGAAGACGGCTCTGATTTGGTTAGCTCATCCCAAGGGAGAGGCCTGGGGAAAAATAAATTTAACCTGGTGATTTTTATTTTTTTTTAAGCTTCCTTGGCGTGTAATCTGAATTCAGGGCACCAAAATTTGATGCGTCCAATAGACACCAAGTCGAAGAAAGATGGTTTAAAATGCAAAGGTTTTATTTTTAAAAAAATCTTATCAATTTTTTTTTTTTTTTTAGGCATACTTTGCCACATTTTGGATTTGGTCCAAACACAGAGCGGGGGGAAAAGCAACATGATAAAAAATAGACCCTGTTTTAGAACATAGCAGTATTTACTCAACCCAAAATGCAGTCAATATAAATGGGAATAATCTTATTTTATTTAGTATGTACAAACTATCTTTATTCGGAATAAACAATGTATTTTTTTTTTTTAAAAAAACAACAGGTTTATCGAACTTTAATAAATTTATATGCATCTGGCTCCCAGCAACTCTGGGTGGTTAATAATTTAGTGAATACCAAACCCTGGCTTGCTTTTCCTGATCGAATTAAGGCCCAGGTGAATGGGCCTCAGCTCCCCTTGTGGCAGGGAGTTCCACAGATTAATCCTGTCTTTTGCTCCACTCCAGATTCAGCTCTCCCGGGCTGTTGTCTTCCTGGATTAGAGGCGCCTACCATCCACTGAAGAGGTTAGGGGTCACTGTTAAACGTACCCCCAAACCCCCGCTTTGCTTCTAAATCTATTTGATAGATTGTCCCCCAGAATTCAATCTCCTCCTTATCTCTTCCCTTCTCGAAGAGTCACCACCAGAATCCCACCTTTGTCCAGAAAGATGCAAAAGGTCCTCTATTTTTCTATATATAGGTCTTCTTTTCATTGCTGGGGGAATATATAGAAATGTGCAAGCCAAACAGAGAGCAACGCCCCTCCCACTCGCTTCCAGCACTGATGATGTTCCCTAGTTGGGTCATGAAACATCTGTAAGAAAACCACCAAGGTCAGAGGGCGCCAAGGACCCCACGGTTCAACTCCGAGCTACGAATATTCTCTTAGGAAGCTAGATGGGTGGGTGGGTGGGTGGATGCAGTAGATAGATAGGTGATAGTTAGACAGGGAAATGATAGACAAACAGAGAAGGATGGATGGATGGATGGATGGATGGATGGATGGATGGGTGGACAAACAGGTGATAGACAGTAAATGATAGATATAAATGGATAATAGTTGATAGATATACATGCATGCATAAAGATAGATAGATGATAGATAGGTAGGTAGATACGTATAGAGGATGGATGGATAGCTAACTAGATGAATGAATGAGTGGATATATAAACTGATAGACCATAGATAGATAGATAGATAGATAGATAGATAGATAGATAGATAGATAGATAGATAGATGATAGATTAGATAGATAGATTAGATAGATAGATTAGATAGATAGATAGATAGATAGATAAGATAGATAAGATAGATAAGATAGATAGATAGATAGATAGATAGATAGATAGATAGATAGATAGATAGATAAAATGGTTAGCCAGCTAGATGGATGAAGGAATAAGTGGCTAGATAGGTTGATAGACCGTAGATAGATGATAGAAAGATAGATGATAGAAAGATAGGTAGGTAGGTAGGTAGATAGGTAGATAGAGGATGGATGGATAGATGGATGACTGGATAGATTGATGGACCATAGATGAAAGATAGATTGATTGATTGATAAACCATAGATAGATATATCGATAGATTGATAAACCATAGATAGATATATAGATTGATTGATAAACCATAGATAGATAGATGATAAAGAGAGAGAGAGAGAGAGAGGATGGATGGATAAATGAATGAGTAGATAGATTGATAAACTATAGATAGATTGATTGATAAACCATAGATAGCTATATCGATAGATTGATAAACCATAGATAGATAGATATATAGATTGATTGATAAACCATAGGTAGATAGATAGATAGATAGAGAGAGAGAGAGAGAGAGAGAGAGAATGGATGGATAGATGAATGAGTAGATAGATTGATAAACTATAGATAGATTGATTGATAAACCATAGATAGATAGCTATATCGATAGATTGATAAACCATAGATAGATAGATAGATAGATAGATAGATAGATAAACCATAGATAGATTGATAAACCATAGATAGATAGATAGAGATAGAGAGAGAGAGAGAGAGGATGGATGGATAGATGAATGAGTGGAAAGATTGATAAACTATAGATAGATTGATTGATAAACGATAGATAGATAGATATATAGATTGATTGATAAACCATAGATAGATAGATAGATAGATAGATAGATAGACAGATAGATAGATAGAGAGAGAGAGAGAGAGAGGGATGGATGGATGGATGAATGAGTAGATAGATTGATAAACTATAGATAGATTGATTGATAAACGATAGATAGATAGATAGATAGACAGAGAGAGAGAGAGAGAGAGAGAGAGAGAGAGAGAGATGGATGGATGGGGGGGTCCAGACTCCAATTGGACCCTGGCCGGGGTGGGGGGGGGGCATAAAGACTTTCCCGTAAATCCGGGAAGGAAGGAAAGCAGAGGCCAGCTGGGCGCAGATGCCCTGTGGCATCCCTGCCTCCATTTGCACAGGGGGGCTCATTAGCCATTCCCTCCCTCCCTCCTTCCTCCCCCCACTCTGAATCAATCTAAGTGCACTGAAGTTGTGGCGGGGGGGAGAGCAGGCGAACCAGACCGCTTAGAGATGGTAAAATATTAATAGCTGGACTAATTGATCTTCTCCCTCTGCAGGCCCCCTCCTTTCCTTTCCTCCCCCTCCCCCAACAGGGAAAGAAAAGCATTTAGGGGGCAGAGGGTGATCAGATCTGGGGGGGGGGCAGGGGAGGCTGGGGGTTTGAGGGGAGGGGCACGCCATTATCCTTTGACCCTTCCCGGATTGGTTTTTGATGATTACTTATTTTTTGCAAATTCCCAGCTATTGCTTTGCTAGCAGCTGTTTTTTTTTGGGGGGCAGAGAGATCAACGGGACCCTCTCCGAGTGGGGAGGGGGCTGAGAAGAAGGTGCAAAAGGCAGAAGGGTCCCAGAGGGCTCCATTTCCTGCCCCCTCCCTCCTTCAAAATGCCCAGAGGCCGGTTTTTATTTTTGCACCCAGACTGCCCATCTGGTGCCAGATCTTCCGGCAGGACAAATGTCCCCAGCTGTCACTTAAGCCTCCCCCCTCCCCACCCTGGTTTATAGGCTGCCATCCTGGGGTGGGGGGAGGGAATTGTGAGGAGGGGGGGGGGGTCCCAAACATATTGGCAATCAAGACCGAAGCCCCAACTGTGGCTCAATGCAACTTGTTGAGGTCGGGTGTGCAGGGGGACATCTGGCAGGAGGAGCCGCGGGAGGGAGGGGAGGGGAGGGGAGGGTCTCCTTCTGACACCGGTGGGGAGAAAGGGGTCTTTCTTCTTGTGGGGGGCTCCCTCCCTCCCTCCCTCCCTCCGGGCACAGTGGGACTTCGGCGTGGCTCTCCTGGGCAGCTCCTGTGGGAGGAAGAACCGGTGCAGGGATCGGAGGGGGCTGGTGGATAGTGAAAAGAAGGACGTGGGTGCGGGGGGGGGGGCGTGAGAGCATCTTGCAATATTTTGGGGGGCTGCCAGAAAGAAGAGAGAGGGGTCCACCTGGGTCTGTCTGTCTATCTATCCATCTATCCTATCATCCATCCATTCATCATCTATCTATCTGTCTTTCTATCTATATCTAGCTTTTATCCATCCATCCATCCATCCATCCATCATCTATATACCTACCTACCTACTTCCTTCCTTCCTTCTTTTCTTCTTTCCTTTCCTTCCTTCCTTTCCCTCTTTTCCTTTCCTTTCCTTCCTTCCTTTCCCGATTTTCCTTTCCTTTCCTTTCCTTTCCTTCCTTCCTTCCTTCCTTCCTTCCTTCCTTCCTTCCTTCCTTCCTTCCTTCCTTCCATTCCTTTCCTTCCCTTTTCCTTTCCTTTCCTTTCCTTTCCTTTCCTTTCCTTCCCTTCCCTTCCCTTCCCTTCCCGTCCCTTCCCTTCCTTCCCTTCCTTTCCTTTCCTTTCCTTTCCTTTTTCCTTTCCTTTCCTTTCCTTTCCTTCTTCCTTCCCTTCCCTTCCTTCCTTCCTTTCCTTTCCTTTTCTTTTCTTTTCTTTTCTTTTCTTTTCTTTCCTTTCCTTTCCTTTCCTTTCCTTTCCTTTCCTTCCCTTTCCTTCCTTCCCTTCCCTTCCCTTCCTTTCCTTTCCTTTCCTTTCCTTTTTCCTTTCCTTTCCTTTCCTTTCCTTTCCTTCCCTTCCCTTCCCTTCCCTTCCTTTCCTTTCCTTTTCTTTTCTTTTCTTTTCTTTTCTTTCCTTTCCTTTCCTTTCCTTTCCTTTCCTTTCCTTTCCTTTCCTTTCCTTCCCTTTCCTTCCCTTCCCTTCCCTTCCCTTCCTTTCCTTTCCTTTCCTTTCCTTTTTCCTTTCCTTTCCTTTCCTTTCCTTTCCTTCCTTCCTTCCCTTCCCTTCCCTTCCTTCCTTCCTTTCCTTTCCTTTTCTTTTCTTTTCTTTTCTTTTCTTTCCTTTCCTTTCCTTTCCTTTCCTTTCCTTTCCTTTCCTTTCCTTTCCTTTCCTTTTTCCTTTCCTTCCCTTTCCTTCCCTTCCCTTCCCTTCCCGTCCCTTCCATTCTTTCCTTTCCTTTGCTTTCCTTTGCTTTGCTTTGCTTTGCTTTCCTTTGCTTTCCTTTCCTTTCCTTTCCTTTCCTTTCCTTTCCTTTCCTTTCCTTCCCTTTCCTTCCCTTCCCTTCCCTTCCCTTCCTTTCCTTTCCTTTCCTTTCCTTTTCCTTTCCTTTCCTTTCCTTTCCTTCCCTTCCCTTCCCTTCCCTTCCTTTCCTTTCCTTTCTTTTCTTTTCTTTTCTTTTCTTTTCTTTTCTTTCCTTTCCTTTCCTTTCCTTTCCTTTCCTTTCCTTTCCTTTCCTTTCCTTCCCTTTCCTTCCCTTCCCTTCCCTTCCCTTCCTTTCCTTTCCTTTCCTTTCCTTTTTCCTTTCCTTTCCTTTCCTTTCCTTTCCTTCCCTTCCCTTCCCTTCCCTTCCTTCCTTTCCTTTCCTTTTCTTTTCTTTTCTTTTCTTTTCTTTCCTTTCCTTTCCTTTCCTTTCCTTTCCTTTCCTTTCCTTTCCTTCCCTTTCCTTCCTTCCCTTCCCTTCCCGTCCCTTCCATTCTTTCCTTTCCTTTGCTTTCCTTTGCTTTGCTTTGCTTTGCTTTCCTTTGCTTTCCTTTCCTTTCCTTTCCTTTCCTTTCCTTTCCTTTCCTTTCCTTTCCTTTCCTTTCCTTCCTCCCTCCCTCCCTCCCTCCCTCCCTCCTTCCTTCCTTCATCACTGGGGGTTTCAAGAAGAGACTGGACAACCATTTGTGTGAAATAGTATAGGGCCTCCTGCTTGAGCAGTGTTGGACTAGATGACCTCCATGGTCCCTTCCAACTCTTGTTATTCTATTCTTCTGTTATTAATTGCAAAATATTTTACAAGCAAAGTTATTTTTAGAGGACAGGGTAAAAGTTTCCACCAACCGAGACAAACATAGGGAATAACCCGGTAGAAGGGATATCTCCAGGGAGGTCAAAAAAGTCAAGATGGCGTCAAACGTACCTTAATTTTAAGAGATGGAATATCATGAGCTTTGCAGGGGCCACTTTACTTCTCTTGGCAATTTATTCACGACTTTCATGTTTACAGCTAGTCCTCGACTTACAACAGTTCATTTAGTGACCGCTCAAAGGCACAACTGCCCTGGAAAAAATGGTACTTACAACCATTTTTCACACTTACGACCATTGCAGCATTCCCTGTAGTCACGTGACCCGAATTCAGAGGCTTGGCCACTGACTCGTATTTACGACGGTCGTGGCGTCCCCGGGGGCCACGCGATTCCCCATTTTGCGACCTTCTGAAAGTCGATGGGGGAAGCCAGATTCACTTAATGACTGTCTTGCTAACTTAACAAATTGCAACGATTCACTGGACAATGGCGGCAAGAAAAAAAAAATCGTAAAACGGGGCAAACTCCCTTAAACAACGTTTCACGTCACAACATAAAATGTTGGGCTCAATTGTGTCCGTAACTCGAGGACTGCCTGTATTTTAACTCACTGAATTTTAGGGCTCTGAATCCTGGTATTTGGCGTCTAGCAATCGGTTCTGGTGATTTGTAGAAATATTGGGATTGTTATCGGGTTATGGATGGATGGATGAGTTGGAAGGGACCTTGGAGGTCTTCTAGTCCAGCCCCCTGCTCCAGCATGAGACCCTAGACCATTTCAGACAAGTGACTGTCCAATCTCTTATTAAAAACCTCCAGGGATGAAGCAGCCACAACTTCTAGTGGCAAGTAGTTCCACTGGTTAATTGTCCTCACCGTTAAGAATTTTTCTCCTTAATTCCAGGTTGCTTCTAACCTTGATTAGTTTCCATCCATTGATTCTTCGTCTGCCTTCAGGGGCTTTGGAGAATAATTTTGACCTCCCGCTTCTTTGAGGCGGCCCCTCAAATGCTCTCATGTCATTCCTAATTTTTCTTTTCTTTAGACTAGCCAAACCCAAATCCTACAGCCGTTCTTCATATGTTTTAGTCTCCAGGCCTTCGATAGATGATAATAGATGATAAACTATTTTGTTTTTCTTTTAAAAACCTGATTTATAGCATGGTTTGGCGACACTCAGGGAGTCGCTTGGCAGAGTGACAAAGGCGGTGTATAAATGTAAGAAATGAAATAAGGAAATAAACACTCAGAGCACGGTTAGGAAAGGAGCATGAAATTTGGCTGTTTTTGAGCATAGTGAACCGGCTTTTCCCCTGCTCACCTGACATTTCTTGCTTCTCTTCAATTGATTCTCTCCACCTTTATTATTTAAACTAACAATTATTATTATTTGCAATAAAAGTTATTATTTGAAATAATAATTATTACTTGAAACAATAAGAATTATTAGTTGAAATAATAAGAATTGTTAGGTGAAGTAATAATTATTAGTTGAGTAATAAGAATTATTTGGAATAATAAGAAATATTAGTTGAAATAATAAGAATTATTTGAAATAAGAATTATTAGTCTAAATAATAAGAATTATTAGATGAAGTAATTATTTGGAATAATAAGAATCATTATTTGAAATAATAAGAATTATTAGTTGAAATAATAAGAATTAGTAGTTGAAATAATTATTTGAAATAATTATTATTTGAAATAATAAGAATTCTTATTTGAAATAATAAGAATTATTATTTGAAATAATAATTATTAGTTGAGTAATAAGAGTTATTTGGAATAATCATTATTATTTGAAATAATAAGAATTAGTTGAAATAATAATTTGAATTATTTGAAATAATATGAATTATTTGAAATAATAAGAATTATTAGTTGAACTAAGAATTATTTGAAATAATAGATTATTAGTTGAAGTAATAAGAATTATTTGAAATAATAGATTATTAGTTGAAGTAATAATAATAATTAGAAATAATAAGTATTATTTGAAATTATAAGAATTATTTGAAAATTATTTGAAAAAATATTATTATTTGAAATAATAAAGTCAGGATATAAACCATTCAAGGCGGTGAAGATACCTGGCACACCTTCCTCCTCTTATTTCCCCAACAACAACAACCCTGTGAGGTGGGATGGGCTGAGAGAAAGGGGGGGGGGAACGGGAAGGACCCAAAGTCACCCAGGCAGCTTTCATGGCCAAGGCAGAATTAGAACTCGCTACCTCCTGATGATTGGCCTCAAATCACCCCATATATCCAGGGCTCTCTGAACAGGTGATGATGCTAAATTAAAGGAACGGAGGAAAAAAAGGAAAATACAGGTAGTTCTCAACTTATGGCCACAATCGAGCCCAAAATTTCTGTTGCTAAGTGAGACATTTCTTAAGTGAGCTTTGCCCCATTTTACGGCCTTTCTTGCCTCAGTTGTTAAATGAATCACTGCAGTTGTTAAGTTAGCACATGGTCATTAAGTGAATCCATCTTCATTGCTTATCAGAAGGTCGCAAAAGAAGATCTCGTGAACCCAGGACACTGCAACCGTCATAAATATGAGTCAGTGGCCAAGCCTCTGAATTTTGCTCACATGACCACAGAGAGGCTGCAACGGTTGTAAGTGTGAAAAACAGACAGAAGTCCCTTTTTTCAGTGCCGTTTTGAATTTTGAATGGTCGCTAAACGAACTGTTGTAAGCCGAGGACTACCTATCAGGGGGTTGGACTAGATGACCTACAAGGTCCCTTCCAACTCTGATTATCTATTATCAGAGAGTCCTGTCCGGATTGGGCATTTTTGATGGATGACCCGAGGCTGTAGGATCCTTAAGGAGATAAGGTTGTGGTCCTCGCCTTACGGCCACAACTGAGCCCCAAATTTCCATCGCTAAGCCAGGCCGTTGTTAAGCGAGCGTGATGGTTTTTAGGGTCTTTGTGCCGTGGCTGTTAAGTGGCAAAAGTTGTTCGGCCGTTGTGGAATGTGCCTGGCTTGTGTTTCTGTGCGACGTGCAGGTGGACATTTTAAAAACACAACGTTGTGAGGAGGATGCCATCGTGGCAGCCATTTTGACGCGTTCAACCCCGTTCTCCTGAGAGACGCAAAATCGCAACGGGTGTTGTGACACCATGAGGTGTGTTTGGCCGTTGTGGTGGTTGGGATGCCACAACAGAAGCGCCCGTTTGTCCGAGACACACAACTCTGCAATTCTGTTGTTGATGATGTCACAGCTCATCCTCGACTTACGACGGCAATTTTCAAACCAGAATTTCAACGCCTAAGCAAGCCGGTTGCTAAGGGACTCACACCTGATGGCAGGCGCATGGTTGCTAAGCCCATCGCTGCCATCATTAAGTGAATCGCACATGGTTGTTAAGCAAATCCGGATTCCCTTATTTGACTCTGGGAAGGTCACAAATAGTGATCGCATCTGGGAAGCTGCAACTGTAAATACATGTCGGTTGCCACGCGCCCAAATTTTATTCATGGTTATGACAGTCATAAGTGCGGGGACCAGGTGTAAGTCACCTTTTTTTTCAGTACCCTAACTTCAAACGGTCGCTAAGTTGAGGACTATCTGACATTCAATATTATGAACAAGGTTTTGTATCTGGATGGGAGTTGGCCAGAAGAAGCAATACAGGATCAGCTGCTTCCTCTGGAAATATCAGCCATTTAACTGAGTAACAGACTTGGAAGGGGCCTTGGAGGTCATCTAGTCCACCCCCTCTGGTCAAGCAAGGGACCCTTTACCATTCCAGACAAACGGCTGTCCAGTCTCTTCTTAAAAACCTCCAGTGATGGAGGAGGGAGGGAAGGAAAGGAAGGAAGGAAGGAAAGGAGGGAGGGGAAGGAAGGAAGGAAGAAAGGAGGGAGGAAAGGAAGGAAGGAAGGAAGAAGAAGGAAGGAAGGAAGGAAGGAAGGAAGGAAGGAAGGGAAGGAAGGAAGGAGGGGGAAAGAAAGAAGGGAGGGAGGGAAGGAAGGAAGGGAAGGAAAGAAGGGAGAGGAAAGGAAGGAAGGGAAGGAAGGAAAGAAGGAGGAAGGGAAGGGAAGGGAGGGAGGGAGGGAAGGGAGGGAGGGGAGGGAGGGAGAGAAAGAAGGGAGAGAGGAAGGGAGGAAGGAAGGGAAGGAACGGAGGAAGGAAGGAAGGAGGGAAGGAAGGAAGAGAAGAAGGGAGGGAGGAAAGGAAGAAGGGAGGGAGGGAAGGGAGGGAGGAAAGGAAGGAAGGGAAGGAAAGAAGGGAGGGACGGAAGAGAGGGAGGGAGGGAGGAAAGGAAGGAAGGGAAGGAAAGAAGGGAGGGAGGGAATGAAGGGAGGGAGGAAGGGAGGAAGGAAGGGAAGGAAAGAAGGAAGAGAAGAAGGGAGGGAGGGAGGAAGGAAGGAAAGAAGGAAAAAGAATAGCAGAAGAATGGACTAACAGTCAGAAGAGACCTTGGAGGTCATCTAGTCCAACCCCCTGCTCAAGCAAGGGACCCTTTAACCATTCCAGACAAAATGGCTGTCCAGTCTCTTCTTAAAAACCTCCAGTGACGGATCCCCCACAATTTCTGGGGTTGATTGTTCTATTATTTTATATAATTTTATCTAATGAGTGGTTTCTCAAGGAGGTTGATGAAATTGTGTGAGTGTGGGAGGCAGTCGCAACATGCAATGTTGTGTTGCTGGAGGGAATTTTTGCAGGGCTCCTTAACCGTGGCAACTTTAAAGAGGGGTGGACTTCAACACCCAGAATTCCCTAGCTGGCAAAGTTGGGGGGGAATTCTGGGAGTTGAAGTCCACCCCTCTTTAAAGGGTGCCAAGTTGAGAAACCCTGCCCTAAGCTACAGAGAGACACAAAGGCAATACACAATTGTTAAGGATGCCAAAGATGCTTGGAAGAGTCCCGAGTGGGTGCCTTGAAAAACACAACGGACCAAAAATCAGGGTGCGATGCAACGTCCCACATAGCTCCATGCTCTTTCCATCTTGCAGTGCTCCCAGCCTTAATGAGACCCCTCTTCTTGCCAAGTCCACACAAGGAATGAGTTTGCAAGAAGAAAACTTTGGCGCCTCAGAGTGGGGGTGGGGGTACAACATTAGGGGGTGCGTATCTGGGCACTCAGAACAGCCCCCCTTCCCATTTGAGTGGCCTTCAACAAACCTTTGTCTGAAATCGTATAGGGTCTCCTCCTCGGGCGGTCGAAGGGGGGGGTCAGTCTAGAAGACCTCCAAGGCTCCTTCCAACTTTGTAAATTCTTTTTAAACCGTTGTGAGTTTTCATCTTGGTTGCACAGGGCTCATTACTCCTATGTGTCAATCGGAGGAGGAGCCATTTTAGGTATCTTCTGATCTCTTTTCATCCTGAATTTTGTGGCCGTCGTTTGTGAAGATTGTTGTGGTTCGCCGGCAGCCGGTGCAGATGGCGGCAGAGTCAGACAGTGAGGAAGAATGGGGACCATCCGGGAGTCTGGAGAGGACTCGGACGAGGGTCCTGCGTCCGATGCAGGGATGGGAGCAGGGCCATCTGGGAGTGGGGTGCGGACTCCGGAGCCTCCGGAGTCATGGCAGCAGCGAGGCAGAGGAACAAGGGGAGCCTGTTCCCAGTGTGCGTGTGCACAGAGCTGCCAGAAGACAAGAGCAGCTGAAATAAAAGGGGTGACTCGGGAGTAAGCCTGGGAGGTGATTGCCCCTCCCATAAGGGATAAAAGTCAGACCTCAATAACGAAACTTTTGCAGGAAGCAAAGTAGTTCAATAGATTCCAAGTCCTCCTTGAAGCTCTGTGTCGGTTTTTTCCGGTACTTCGGTTGGTTTCTGTTATAATTACTTCTGTTTTTGGCAGCATTGCACAGCACTGAAAGGTGTGTGCTTATCTTGGGGAACTGTTTAAGATTAGCTCAGGCTGAGAATGCAAGGAATTCCCAGCGTTGTAATACAATAGGTTTTGCTTTTAAAACAAGCTTGTGTTTCATTACGTTTGACAAAGCAAAAATACGCCAAGCACACCGAGAAGTCCGGAATTCTCTCTCTCCCACCCACCCATTTTCCTGCAACTTTTGGACACACAGGCTGAAGCGTACTCCTGTTCTGTGTATGGCACTGGTAGAATTCACTGTGAAAACACTCGATCAGTGAATTACAAAGGGCCATAAACGGAGCAGAGAAAGAACCACGAGGGCGTCTGACCCACATCCTTTCGAGCGGGAATCGGTGGACAAATGTGGCATTACGAGCGAGGAGGATGAGGTGGTTGGGCATAAAGAAGCCGCCTTAACTGCCTCAGTGCTATCATTTCGCGGACGCTGCTCACATAATCTTACCACAACATTGTGATGACCCAGGATAAGGGTTCTCCGTGCTCAAGGATCGGGAGGGGGCGGTCCTTGCCCCATCGCCTGAGCTCCGTTGCGCCTCGTGTCTACCGCTTGCCCTCTCTTGGTCCACCTGCCCCCATTCCTCCCTGCTAACAAGCCACCCCAATCCTGAGGGACCCTGGGCTGCCTCGGCCTGCTCCTCCTCATATTCCTCCGATGAGCAAGGCGATAAGCAAGGACCGCCCCCCTCCTGATCCTCGAGCACGGAGAGTGGAGAGAAGGCAGGAACAGCGCAGGCCGACCCGACCATCGGGAGTACCCTTGGTACACGGTAAGAGACATCGGAGGGGGCTTTGTCAAACAACGCAACGAGTTTGTGCCCCTCAATTTCGGCGGTGGAGTTCAGGCCAAACGGGAACATGACAAATATCTTTGCAATCCCGCCAGTATTTGGATCCTCGTTGCTAGGCGAGACATTGGTTGAGTTTTGCACCTCATTTTCCGACCTTTCTCGCCACAGCTGTGAAGTGCCTCCCTGCGCTTGTTAACATTTGTTAACACGATCGTTAAATGAATCTGGCTTCTTCATTGGCTTTGCTGGCCTGGTGGTCGCAAAAGGCGATTGCGCGACCATTGTAAACATACGCCCGTTGCCAAGCAGCCAAATTTCGATCATGTGACCACACAGTCATGTTGCAACGGTCCTGAGTGTGAAAAACGGTCATCAGTCACTTGTTTCAGTCACTTCAAACGGTCACTAAACGAATGGTTGTAAGTCATGGACTACCTGTATTCCTTTGCTTATCAAGGGTATTTGGACAAAAGAAGAAAACGGAAGGAAAAGAAATGTGGGTCTTCCAACAGCGAAGCTATTTCTCCAAATCCTAAAATTTCGTGTGAATGTGTGTGACTTCCATAAACTGGGGGGCCCTATTTAGCAGAGGGGCCAACAACGATGCAAAACCCTTGGCTTGGCCCTTTTTGGCACTAGCACATTTTTGCTGTTCTCTGTATACGCCGAGCAATTATGTGTAGTGCCAATATGGGAGAAGTCCGAGACGGCAACGGTTTTTCTTGTCTCCCGGAGAGGCAAGGATGCGATTTAAGACAACGCAGTGTTCCTTGTGGGTAGGAGTGGGTGCGGTGGCCTAAGAGGTGGAGCTCCCGCCTCACAATCAGGAGGCTGTGAGTTCGATCCAAGGAAGAGACAGATATTTCTCTCTCTCTGGGCACCATGAGAATACATCTGCTGAACAAAACTCCATACTGGTGACAGGAAAGGCATCTGGCCAATAAACATTCTGCTAGCTCCATTCAGTTGCCCAGACTCCACCCGCAAGGGATTATGGGTCATTAAAAGGAGATGATTTACTAGTCATAGTCCTTGAGTGGTACGGTGGCTTAGAAGTGGAGCTTTCACCTCACAATCAGGAGGTTGTGAGTTCGATCCCAGGTTGAGGCAGATATTTCTCTCTTTCTGAAGTAGGTGAACTGAGGAATTCTGGGAGTTGAAGTCCACTCATCTTAAAATTTCTGAGATTAAGAAACACCAACCTGGTGTAAATGGGTTATTGCAATCCAACAGTAAGACAAAACCTCCCTCAAGTTTTTAATCTGCCCTCCATCTTTCCCACTAGGATTTTAAGCAGAATGTTTTAACTGGGCAGAGTTTAATAAATTTTTTAAAAAAGTTTATTGCTTAAGTCAGGTTCACTTAAGAACAACCATGTTACTAACTCAGCAGTTTCAATGACTCACTTAGCAACAGTGGGGAGAAAGATGGTAAAACGAGACAACAAAACCCACTTAACAACCGTCCCATTTAGCAACAGAAATTTGGGGCTCCGTGGTAGTCGTAATTCGAGGACTACAGCTGTGCTTGGTCAGTCCATTCCTTGAATGATGCCAGCAAAAATATTTATAGCCGGTTGCAAATGATATAACTGGATTGGGAGGTTTTAAATATACAACTCTGGCTTTTTTTTAAAAAAAAAAATAGCAATTTCATGCCGAAGTAGATTGGATGATTTTGTGTGGTCACGTTAAAAAAAAACCCATGCATTTGTTTTTATTTTATAATTGAATATCATTCTCTAAAATTGCAAACAGAGTACTTTGTAATGTGACAACAAAATATTTATGAACTGAATGTTGGTCAATTGTTCAGGGCTCATCAGCTGAATTGAACGAATTAACTGGGTTGAATTAAGTGAATTAAGCTATTTTTTTTTTCTGAGATTGTGTAAAAGAGTACACTCACTAAGGCTGAGTTTACAAAACATTATTATCTTATGTCAATGACCCCATAATTCCTTTAGGAGTTGCAGTCTGGGCATCTGAATGGAGCCAGCAGAGTGTTTTACTGACCGGATGCCTTTCCTGTCACCAGTGCGGAGTTTTGTTCAGGATAAATACTCTCATTGTGCCCAGAGAGAGAGAAATATCTGCCTCTACTTAGGATTGAACTCACAGCCTCCTGAGTGTGAGGCAAAAATAATACAGGCGGTCCTTGACTTAACAGCTGTTCATTTAGTGACCATTCAAACTTACAAGGGCACCAAAAAAAAGTGACTTAGGGCCATTTTCCACACTTACAACTGTCGTAGCATCCGACGCTTTCGTCACCTGACTCAAATTCAGAGGCTCGGCACCTGACTCACAGTTATGACGGTTGCAGAGACCCTGAGCTCACCTGATCCCCTTTGGCAACCTCCCTGTGCCGCAGAGATTCGCTCAACAACTGCCTTGCTTAGCGATGAAAATCCTGCTCCCGGTTCGTGAAAGCGGGAAGAATACAGGAATTTGTGTGGAAGGACTCGTCTCCAGATCAGAATAATTTGAATTTCTCTTGCTTTGCTTCCCAAAGCCATGAGGAGAGAGAATGTTTTTATTTATTGATAGGACGCTAAAAGCATCTGGCGAGTGCATTATTGGCTCACCTTACCGTAAAATATCAAATATCAAAACATGGTAAATGTTCGGCTTGAAAATTTTGCAAGCCGAATGCGAGGAAGTGAGCACTTAAATTGCCATTTTTAGGACACCATCAAAGCCAGCGAGGATTCTGCTTCCTCCTTGATAGATACTTTTATTCTTGTTTTCATTCAGTCAATCGATCAATCAATCAGAATAGAGCTGGAAGGGACCTTGGAGGTCGTCTAGTCCAGTGGTCACCATTTGGTGGGCCGGGGACCGCTGGTGGTCTGCGAGAAAATGTTGATGGTCCGCAGAGAAATGTCCCCCCCAAAGCAATTAATCCAGGCTGTGCGGGAACACAAGGCTGTGCCGCCCACATGGCCCATGGGAACACAAGGTTTGCGTCGCTTGCATTGTGAACAACACAAGGGAGTGAGGGGAGGGGGGAAAGGGTGGAGGGGGAGGACTTGCCCCACGTGCCCCATGAACCTCACCTGGCCACCAGGCTGCTTCTTTCCGCTTCTTTCTTCTTCTGCTTTTGGCTGCACGCAAGGGAAGCAGCCAAAGTCTTTCTTTCTCTCCCCCAAACTCCGCCAGAAATGAGTCTTTGGGACCCTGCAAGGCCTCCTGCTCCAAGAGGCTGCAAAGACTCATTTCTGGCGGAGTTTGGGGGAGAGAAAGAAAGACTTCTGCGGCTTCTGCTGCTTTCCTTGCATGAAGCCAAAAGTCTCTCTCTCTCTCTCTCTCTTCCCCTGAGAACGGAGCTGGAGACGGTATCCTGCGATCCCAAATAAAGAACGACCGATTGGTAGGAAAACGGGGTGAGGAATTTTCCTGCAGACTTTTTGGGGAGATATTCCCAGGGTCTCTGGTCCGCGGGATTTAAAATGATGAGTTTGGTGGTCCCTGAGGTCCAAAAGGTTGGCCACCCCTGTTCTAATCCAACCCTCCTTGCTCAGGCAGGAGCCCCGATACCATTTCAGACAACAGTTTTATCCCGTTCTCCCTTTGGAACGCTGTACGGGTAGTCCTCTATGTATGACCACGAATGGAGCCCCAAATTCCTATTGTTAAGCGAGGCATCTGTGAAGCGGGTTTTGCCCCTATTTTACGACCTTCCTTGCCACCGTTGCTAAGTGAACCCTAGTTAGTAACATGGTTGTGAAGGGGAATCTGGCTTCCCCTTTGGATTTTGCTTTGTCAAAAAGTTGGGGAAAAAGGGGAGATTGCAATGACCTTGGGGCACAGCGATGGTCGTAAGTGTGAATCAGTTGCTGAGCGTCCGAATTTGGATCACGTGATGTTGGAGCAAAAGGCTGTATGTGTGAAAAACGGTCATAAGTCCCTTTCTTCAGTGCCGCTGCCACTTTGAACAGTCACTAAATGAACTGTAGAGGTAGTCGTCAACTTAGAACGGTTTGAAGCTAATGACAGCACTGAAAAAAGGGACTTATGTCCATTTTTCACACTTACGACCATTGCAGCATCCTTTGATCATCATCGCATGATCAAAATTCAGGCGTTCGGAAACTGACTCGTATTTACGACAGTCGCAGTGTCCCTGGGGTCACGTCATCCCCTTTTGTGACCTTCCGACAAGCAAGGTCAACAGCCGGATTCACTTAAGGACTCTACGATTCACTTAACAACTGCAGGGATTCGCTGAACAACCGTGGCAAGGAAGGTCCAAAAAAAAACCGGGGCCAAACTCAATTAATGACCATCTCACTTAGCAGCAGAGAATGTTTGGGCTTGACTGTGGTCGTAAGTCGAGGACCACCTATGGTTTGCTAAAGATTTTTATCTGAGAGACAGAAAGAAAGAGAGAATAACCCTCACTTCCCAATTTAGCCTTCAGGGGTGGATTTTTCTGTGCGTTTCTCATTCAAGTTTCAACTCGTCCTGTTTTATCTTTTCAAAACCAGCTAAGGGTTGACTACTAGGGTATATAACTTGCAAGGTGCCCCCCACCTCAAATCCCCTCGGGGGGGTGGTGGGGTGGAAGGATTATTTAGCAGCAAGATTGGCCTGGAGAGGAGGGAAAAACTGCACAATCTCTTTTCTTTAAATATATATATATTTTTAAAAAAATTATTTTTATTTTTTATATACAAATAAATCCATTCCATTTCAACCATGCAAACTATTAGGTACATTATCATGTGTTCACAGTTTATAATTAATACTTTTCTTATCAATATAACAAAGCAACAATAATCACATTTTCATATAATTTAATAGCCAATGTATCTGTTTTACAACCTTTTCTTATTGCTTTATATATGCATCTCATCCATTTTAAGTTATTTTATTTTCTAACCATTGGTAAAACAAATCCCATACCATATAGTACTCCGATTCTTCTTTTTCTTTAATTTCCAATGTTAACCTATTCATTTCTGCACATTCAAATATATTTTTTTTCAATTACTTTCCCCTCTATTGGTATCTTATTACTTTTCCAATTCTGAGCAAATACAATTCTAGATGCTGTTAATACATGTATGATTAAACATGGTTTTTCTTTACTGTAAACTTCAGGTACCATTCCTAGTAAAAAATATTTCAGGTTTCCAATCTGTATGTTGTTTAATTATTTTTTCCAACCATGTATGAATTTTTGTCCGATATCTTTTAGCTTCTTTGCAAGGCCACCACATATGGTGGTATATTCCTGGTGTTTGATGACACTTGCAGCATGTGGTTGATTTCTAAATATATATTTTATTTATGTACTGGTATAAGTATTTTGAAAACAATGTATTGTCCAGGCATTTCATTTCCCCCCCCCAAAAAAAACCCAAAATCCAGGTACGGTAGCAGTAACAATTAGACAGACAGACAGACAGACAGACAGACAGACAGACAGACAGATAGATAGATAGATGATAGATAGATAGATAGATAGATAGATAGATGATAGATATAGATATAGATATAGATATAGATATAGATATTTGTTTTCTTAAGTTTTCACGGGTATTTATATGTATGGTATTCAGCTTTGTTCGGGTATTTTCCCACGTCATTATTGTTGTGCTTTTAAAGTTGTAGCAACGTTTCAGCAGAATCTCATCTGCCATCATCAGGCTTCTGTATAGTGTTCGTCTGTGAGTCAGACTTTTACAGTTGTTTCAGTTTTAAATTTGGGGCTAGCCTACTGCTGTGCCAGAAAAGAAGGAGGGAGGGAGGAAGTGGAACTAAATAATAAATAAATAAATAAGAAGAAAGAAAACAGGAAAGAAAGAAGAAAAGGAAGGAAGGGAGTAGAAAGAAAGAAAGAAAGAAAGAAAGAAAGAAAGAAAGAAAGAAAGAAAGAAAGAAAGAAAGAAAGAGAAGAAAGAAAGAAAGAAAGAAAGAAGAAAGAAAGAAAGAAAGAAAGAAAGAAAGAAAGAAAGAAAGAAAGAAAGAAAGAAGAAAGGGAGGAAGTGGGAAAAGAAAGGAAAGGAGTTGGAAATAAGAAAGGAAGATAGGAAGAAAGGAAGAAAAAGAAAGAAAAGAAAGAAAGAAAGAAAGAAAGAAAGAAAGAAAGAAAGAAAGAAAGAAAGAAAGAGGAAGCGAGGCCCTTTAACAATGTTTTCCAACCTGCCATCCAAAAACACCTTAATTAGCCGCTGGTTTTCTTCCTGCCAGAGTGGAACTAACCATGTGCCAGGATCCCCAAGCAGCCTGGCAGGTAAAACACACAGGTGTGCAGTGGTGGTGTCTTCTGACACAGCCGGGGGGGCAGGGGAATCTAGCGGTGTCCCCGGGCCCCCGGCTGTGGGGCCCTTCGGGGTGGGCCCAGGTGGGAAAGTGAGGTCAGGAGAGAGGGAAAAAATTGGGATTAATTGCATTTCTTCAGCTCTTTCCATTTTGAAGTCCGAGACGGTTTCCTTCCGTCCTTCGGCTGCAATTTACTGACTTCACCGACATTAACTACAAGTTAATGTCATGACTTATGGCCATTCGTTTAGTGACCGTTCGAAATTACGACGGCGCTGAAAAAAAATGGGACCGTTTTTCACACTTTCACACTTACAACCAGCATCTTTGTGATCACGTGATCAAAATTGAGATGCTTGGCCACTGACTTGTTTTTATGACGGGGGTCACAGGAGCCCCTTTGGCGACTTTCTGATGAACAAAGTCCACGGGGAAGCCAGATTCGCTTAACCAGGGGGTTACTCACTTAACCTGTGCAAGGATTCACTTAACCACAGTGGCAAGAACGGTCGTAAAATGGGGCAAAACTGGTCGTCAAATGAACAAACATCTTGCTCAGCAACAGAAAGTTTGGGCTCAATTGTGGTCATACGTTGAGGACTACCTGTGGGAATAGAATAGAACAGAACAATGAACAGAACAGAACAAAACAGCAACAAATAGAACAGAACAGAACAGAACAATGAATAGAACAGAACAATGAATAGAAAAGAACAAAACAGAACAATGAATAGAACAGAATGGAAGAAAGCAATGAATAGAAGAGAATAGGACAGAACAATGAATAGAAAAGAACACAACAGAACAACGAATAGAACAGAATGTAAGAGAATAATGAAAAGAAGTGAATAGGACAGAACAATGAATATGACAGAACACAACAGAACAACGAATAGAACAGAATGTAAGAGAATAATGAAAAGAAGAGAATAGGACAGAACAATGAATAGGACAGAACAAAACAGAACGATGAATAGAACAGAATAGAAAAATGAAGAGAACTGAACAAGGAACAGAACAGAACAGAACAGAACAGAACAAAAGCCAGATTCACTTAACAACCATGTAACCAACTTAACAACTGCTGCAGTGATTCACTTCCCAACCGTCTCGCTTAGCGATGAGAATTTTACGACCCCTGTGGTTGGTCGTCACTTGAGGACGAGCTCTACTCGGTTTTCTCCATCGGCCTTTTGAAGTCACGGTGTATAAAATATGAACTCAGCCAAGGGTGTGTGTGTGTGGTTTTTTTTCAGCTTCCATGCCGCTCCCCAACCTCCCCCCACCCCCAGTCAGCATCTGGCCGTGTCTTGACACATCTGTGGGGTCATCCAGCCAAGAGGGGTTTTTGAGGAGGGGTCAGAGGCCAAAAGCCTGGGGGACCAAATCTGGTTGTCTCCCCAAGGCTGAACGACCTGGGCCCCATGATTTTGGAGGATGAAGGAAGGCAGCCGGCTTTAAAGTAGCTGTGTGTGTGTGTGTGTGTGTGTGTGTGTGTTTTTTTTTTTTTAAAAAAAGTTTATTTTATTCAGAAGGATAAAATATAAATTCCAAAAAACTCCCCCTAAACATTAAGGAACAAGAAAGGAAACTAAAATACATAATACAAACTATAAGACAAAATACATAATACAAAATATGTAGTATAATGCAAAAATACATAATGCAAACTATAAAATATAATATAATATAATACAAAATACATAATATAAATATATAATATAATACAAAATAGTAATATAATACAAAATACATAATACAAACTATATAATAAAATACAAAATACATAATATGCATAATACAAAAGATATTATACAAAATACATAATACAAACTATATAATACAAAATACATAATGCAAACTATATAATACAAAATAAAAAATATATAATAAAATACAAACTATATAATAAAATACAAAATACAAACTAATAAAATATAAACTATATAATAAAATACAAACTATATAATATAATACAAAATACAAAATATGTAATATAATACAAAATACATAATCCAAAATATATAATATAATACAATACAAACTATATAATATAATACAAAATATATAATGCAAAATATATTATAATATAAAATACATAATGCAAACTATATAATAAAATACAAAATGTATAATACAAAATACAAACTATATAATATGATACAAAATACATAATACATAATATAATACATAATACATAATACAAACGATATAATATAATACAAAATACATAATACATAATATAATACATAATACAAACGATATAATATAATACAAAATACATAATACATAATATAATACATAATACAAACTATATAATATAATACAAAATACATAATACATAATATAATACATAATACAAACTATATAATATAATACAAAATACAAAATATATAATAAAATACAAAATACATAATACAAAATACCCAAAACATTTTAAAAGGGTGTGCATTGAAAAGAGAAAAAGGACGACAACATATTTACATATGCTTGATTACCAATACAAATAATATTAGTTTACCCACCTTGCTAAACAAGCCCACATTTTACAGGGAGTCCTCAACTTACAATGGTTCACTTAGTGACCATTCAAAGTTACAACTACTTAGGGTCGTTTTTTTATACTTACGACCATTGCCGCATTCCCATGGTCACACACGCATGATGGTTGCAGTCTCCTGGGGTCATGGGATCCCCTTTTGCAACCTTTTGACAAGCAAAGTCCATGGGGGGGGGGAGCCTGATTCACTTAACGACTGTGTTACTCATTTAACGACTGCAATGATTCACTTAACAAACTGGCAAGAAAGATTGTAACATGGAGCAAAACCCACGTAATGCATGCCTCACTTTGCAACAGAAATGTTGGGCTCAATTGTGGCTGTAGGTTGAGTATAACCACCTCCATCTATTTATCAAATACAGGGAGTCCTTGACTTACAACCACAATTGAGTCCAAAAATTTCCATTATTAAGTGAGACTGTCAGGGCTCTGGTAGTTACCCCCATTTAAACCATGATTCTCTAGCCAGATTTTCAAAGCTTAAAAGAAGATTTATTAGGAGTAAACATGCCGGTGCTACCTGGGTGTATCGTAATTCATATCCTCCAATGGGACACATCCATAGCCCAGAGTCATCAAGCAAGCTCTCCAGCTAGAATTTTGCAAGGCAGAAACTTTCGTCACCTAGTTCCTAATTTTGAAAACATTTATGGAATGCACTATCGGTTTCCAAGCTGCCGCACTGCTCTTTCCAGCCCCTTCCCCCCCCCCCCCTTTTTCTGGTGGCAACTCTAAAAAGACCATAGAAATATTTTATGAGTTGACATTTAGTTTGTTCTGATAGCCCCTCTGCCAGCAATAACGGAGCCTGGGGAGGATGGGTGCGGGCCAGACTTAAGCACCCCGTGGGCTGGATCCCACTTGAGTCTGATACCCCTGTTTTTAAGCTAATAAAAAATGAAAAAAAGAATGCTCAAAATTATAACTGAGGTATGGGTGAAGATGGCGGGAAGGGAACATATTTGGATGGCCTCTTTCTTTCTTTTCCCTTCCTTGCTTTCTTCCCATCTTCCCATCTTTCTCTTTGTTTTTCCTCTTTCCCTTGCTCCTTTCCTGCATGGTCAGATGCAAAAAAGAGGAAATTTCTTCTTGCATGCTCAGATGCAAAAGGGGGAAACATCTCTCCTTTGGTTTTGTTTTTAGTGTCAGGATGCCGGCAGTTACCCCCCACATTGAAATCATTAATCTCGAGCCAAACTTCCCAAACTTCCAAAGGATTTATTGGGAGTTAATATATCCAGCACTGCTTGAGTGTAGCTGGCTCTGAGGCACATCATTCACTGTAACCCTTGACTCTGGTTTTCCTCCACCCGCTGGGTGTGTCGTAATTCATATCCTCCAATGGGACACATCCATAGCCCAGAGTCATCAATCAGGCTCTCCAATTAGAATTTTGCGCAGCAGAAACTTCGGTCGCCTAGAAACTATCTGTGGAAACATTTCAGAGAAGTTACCATAAAAAACAGACTTGACAACCAAAAGAAACTGTAAAAAGCTATGTTTATTCAGGATATTTGCAAATATGTGAATAGGATCCCATCTCCCCAACAAGTAGGAGATGAAGACACCGCCCTTAAAATGGTTGCAGCTTTTTATAGGATATCATGTTCAAAGGACTACATAATTCTTCCTGTTATGCTCACGCATAATTTAGGGACTTTTTGGGGGTAGTTCTGGGTAGTTTTCCATCTTTAACTCCCCCCAAACCATCATCTCTGGGAAACCGCCTTGTTCCCATCACCATGTCTTCCTGTTATGTCCATCTATACATACTATACATCTATACTCTACGCTATAGAGCACTGCACACAAGAACAACTAGACACAAGAGGAGTTTTTCCCTGAATGCCATCCCTCTGCTAAACAAATAATTCCCTCAACACAGTCCAACTATTTACAAAGTCTGCACTAATATTACTATTAATCTTCTCATCACTCCTTATCACCCATCCCCTCCCACTTGTGATTGTATGACTGTAACTTTGTCGCTTGAATCCTTACAATCTATATGGACTGTTTCCTAGTATGATTTGATTGCTTATTGTACCCTATGACTATTAGTAAGTGTTTTACCTGATGATTCTTGACTCTTGACTAATGGATCTTTTCTTTTATGTACACTGAGAGCATTTACACCAAGACAAATTCCTTGTGTGTCCAATCACACTTGGCCAATAAAAGAATTCTATTCTATTCTATTCTATTCTATTCTATTCTATTCTATTCTATTCTATTCTATTCTATTCTATTCTATTCTATTCTATTCTATTCTATTTTCTATTCTATTCTATTTTCTATTTTCTATTTTCTATTCTCTATTCTATTTTCTATTCTCTTCTCTGTTCTATTTTATTTTCTCTTCTACTCTACTCTACTCTACTCTACTCTACTCTACTCTACTCTACTCTACTCTATTTTATTCTATTCTATTTTCTGTTTTCTGTTTTCTGTTCTATTCTATATTCTATTTTCTATTCTCTATTTTATTCTATTCTATTCTCTCTTATCTTCTCTTCTCTTCGCTTCGCTTCGCTTCGCTTCTCTTCTACTCTAACACAATGGATCATTAACAGGCCTCCATTTATGTCACAGTGACCCAATATCTCTTACATTAATTCTCAAGCCAAAAGTACAAACCCCACACTCCAGCCAAGGACATGACATTTCACTTTGAAACACAACAAGTTTACAAAACATAATATGTTTGTTAGATACAGTTATATAATTGTCCAGTAATCATTTTAAAAGGTCACATATCGGATAAACATGGAATCCTTTCTCTTCTTCATTTTCTCAGGTGTAACTTGCAATATATATGTTATTGCCAAATATAACAACATTTATGGAAGGCAATTTCGGTTTTGCAAGCTGCTGCATTGCTCCCCCTCCCTTTCTCCTGGCAACTCTAAAAGAACAGAGAAATATTTTATGAGTTGACATTCGGCTCCCCTCACTTCTTGAAAGTGACTGTCAGGATTCTGGCAGTTACTCCAATTAAATCATGAGCCTCGAGCCACACTCCCAAAACTAAAAAAGATTTATTAGAAGTTAACATGCCAGCATTAGCCTGGGCGTAGCCAACTCTGAGATACGTAATTCACTGTCACCCTTGATCCTGCTTTTCCCCCCACCCCTCTTGTGTGTATCATCCAATGAAAAAAGGTCCATAGCCAAGAGTCATCAATCATGCTCTCCAATTAGATTTTTGCACGGGAGAAGCTTCAGTCATCTAATCAGTATTTGAAGAAAGTATGAATGGAATGTACTTTCGATTCCACACTGCCGCTCGCTCTTTGAAACTCTTCCATTCTTTCTGTTGTCAACTATAAAACGTGCATACAAAATGTTTTATGAGTTGACAGTGACCTGTACAGCACAAAAAGAAAACAAATTTATTGCAGGTATAGGACTTAGGGTTGGGTTTGGTTGGATTTTCTGCATAGAACCTCATCACAAGGCGATCGTTAAAGTGAACCCGGCTTTCCCCATTGACATGATCCCAAGTGTCTGAATTTTTAATTATGTGACTACGGGGATCTTGCAACAGTCCTGAGTGTGAAAAACGGTGATGAGTGACTTTTTTCTGGGCCGTTGTAACTTTGAGCAGTCACTAAACAAATCATTGTAAGCAAAACCTTTATCTTTGTTTGTGTCCTTAATAAGAAAACTTTCTCTTAAAATTTGAATTAGGCACCTCTCAATTAAAAAGTAAGTGTGTGTGTTTGTGTTTGTGTGTGTTTGTATATGCAAGCACCGGTCTCTTTCACACCATACAGGTAGTCCTTGATTTATGACCACAAGGGAGCCCAAAATGTCTATTGCTAAGTGAGACGTCCGTTCAGTGAGTTTTACCCCATTTTACAACCTTCCTTGCCACGGTTGCTAAGCGAATCACCGCAGTGGTTAAACTAGTCACCTGGTCGTTAAGTGAACCCAGTTTCCCCGTTGACTTTTCACAGAAGGTCGCAAAAGTGGATCAACGTGACCCAGGGGTAATTCAACCATCATAAAAGTGAGTCCGCCGTCAAAGCATCCGAAGGTAAATCACGGTCGTAAATCTGAAAAATAGTCACGTTTTTCAGCCTCGTCGTCACTTCGAACGGTCATTAAGTGAACCGTTGTAACTTGGGGACGACCTGTGCAACCCAAATCACGTGTGTGTTTTCTCTCCATTTCAGATCAGGCGTTTGATTCCCGTTCTCCTGGGGGGCACGCAACGCCGTCTGGCGCAGATGGACCTCTTCTGACCTTCGGCCAATGGGAGTCGAGGGTTTCTCCCTCTTGCTGTCTTTGGCAATGGTAGAACTCACACTGGTGAGCTATCTGGTTCCGGTGGTTCTAGACTTGCCAACTACCGCCTGGGGGCTTCAAGGTTGATGGTCAAGCTTCAAGGATGACCGAAGAGCCAACCAGCATCTCATCTCCTGGGTCAGTGGCTGGAGCAGGTAGAGCCAGATATAGGAGAAAAACACTCATTTCTCTACCTGGTCAAAGTCACAGAGCGACGGCTACCGCATCTTCCTGGATTGTCCGGCTGCGACTTCAGAAGAAAGAAATTCTCTATATGACCAACTGCCCTCTGTTAGAAATGGAGTGGGGTCTCTCCTGCTTGGGCAGAGGGGGGTTGGTCTAGATGACCTACAAGGTCCCTTCCAACTTCTGTTAACCTGTTATTATTCTGTGATTCAGAAGTTGTGGGAGCTTCATCGTTGGAAGCTTTGAAGAAGAGATTGGACTGGCCCTCTGTCAGAAATGGGGTAGGGTCTCCTGCTTGGGCAGTGGGGGGGCTGGACTGGATGACCTACAAGGTCCCTTCCGACTCTGTTAATCTCTTAAAAAATAAAAATAAATGAAATAAAATAAAAATAAAATAAAAGTTTTTTCCTAGGCCAAATGATAATTTCCATCTCCTTCCAATGAGGACTAGAAACATGGTTGACTTTTCTTTTTTCTTTTTTTTCAAACTCAAGATCAAAGTTGCCTTCCTAGGAATTCTGAGCAAGGCAGCTCTATGGTATCAGGGCATATGTTTGGAAAAAGGGGGGGGGTACAGAAATTGGATACTGGGCAGAGTGGGGGGCTCATGGGGGGGGGTAAGAAATGAAGGGGAGAAATCAGGCCCAAGTTTGGGGTCTTTCTGAGCTTTTAGGGACTCTCAGCATGAAATTTTGCCCCCCAAAATTAGCCACATGTGAGTCACCCAATAGACCATGGTTGAGGTTTAGAGTTCTGTTTGTAGGCAGAAGCCAGGGTTAAGGAGCCCTGGTTGACAAATCTGTCTTGCTGGCTTTCCTCTTATGGACGAGATGCTTACAGGGAGTCCTTGACTTACAGCCATTCGTTTAGCGACGGTTTGAATTTTATTTATTTTTATTTTATTATTTTATTTTTTATTTTATTATTTTATTTTATTTTATTTTATTTTATTTTTTATTTTATTTTATTTTATTTTATTTTTATTTTATTTTATTTTATTATTTTATTTTATTTTATTATTTTATTTATTTTATTTTATTTTATTTTATTTTATTTTATTTTATTTTATTATTTTATTTTATTATTATTTTATTTTATTTTATTTTATTTTATTTTTATTTTATTTTATTTTATTTTATTTTATTTTATTATTTTATTTTATTTTATTTTATTATTTTATTTTATTTTTAATTATATTATTTTATTTTATTATTATTTTATTTTTCATTTCATTATTTATTTCATTATTTTATTTCATTATTTTATTTTATTATTTTATTTATTATTTTATTTATTTTATTTTACTTTATTTTATTATTATTTTATTTATTTATTGAATTTATATTGCCGCCTATTCACCCATGGCGACTCAAGGCGGCTTACACAATGTAAAACCATATTTAAAACAAAAAATAATAAAAACAAAAAAACAATAAAAACTAACAAAAAAAAAGAATCAAATAAATGAGTGAAGTACAATAGAACAAAATTTGGAAAAAAATTTAAAAAAGAAAAGTTACAACGTCCCTGGGGGGAAAAAAAATGACAATTTTTCACACTTAATGAACGTTGCAGCACCCTCAATAGTCACCTGATTTATGTCCAGATGCTGGACAACTGGTTCATATTTATGATGGTCGCAGTGTCCTTGGAGGAGGGGTGTTTGTCATGTGAGATGTCTGTCCGGTGAGTTTTGTCCCGTTTTACGACCTCTCTTGCCATGGCACTTAAGTGAATCAGTGTGGTCGTGACATGAGCAACATGGTGGCTTAAGCGAATCTGGGTTTCCACACAGTCGGAAGGTTGCAGAAGGAGATCCAACGTGAGCCCCGGGGGAACATTCGTGACCGTCGTAAGTACGAGTCAGCAGTCTGAATTTTCATTGTGGGGGATGCTTGGTGTGGCCATTAAGTGTGAAATGTGGTCATAAGTTACTTTTTTTTCCAGTGCCATCGCAACTTCGGTCGGTTGTTAAACGATGACGCAAAGGGGCGTGGCACGAAGGCCACCCAGTCAGATAATCAGTAGGAATCCCTTTATTCGCTCCAACTTTGCCCCCAATGTCCTGGTTCCCTTCTGGGCTGGAGAAAACCTCTCCCAGGAACAGCCTTTGGCTGCAGAGAATCAAGTCCAAAATGTGGTCAACAAAAACTGTAACTATAAGTCCAATCAAGGCAAAAGGAGGTCATTAGTCCAACAGAGCAAGAGAAGGAATTCCAGATGTGAAGGCACGACAGTAACTCAACACGGTTGGGAAGACGCCAGGAACGCAGATAAGCAAAGATAAACTCACGTTTGTTCCCAGCAGACGCCGCTCTCAGCTTGCATTTCTTTTAAACTCTCTTCCCAGTTGTGGCTAATGAAGGGAATCAGGGCCCTTTCCTCCCCCATAAGCCATGCAACCCATGTTGCTCTGTTCCTCCCTGCATGCCCTAGGATGAAGAGGTGGTGGGCCTGGGTCTTCCTCTGAATTCCTTCTCCCTTGTTCTACCTCTCCCCTGCTCTGCCCAGCCGGGCTTTGCCCTTCCCCAGTTTCCTCCATAGCCAACGGAGCAACCCTCCCACTCCCTGTCAGGTGTTCGTCTTCCTCCTCGGATTCAGA
This sequence comes from Notechis scutatus, assembly GCF_049901735.1. Classification (NCBI taxonomy): domain Eukaryota; kingdom Metazoa; phylum Chordata; class Lepidosauria; order Squamata; family Elapidae; genus Notechis; species Notechis scutatus. The sequence goes on along the minus strand of NC_142014.1, from coordinate 80,890,592 downwards.
TTCCGACAGGGGTATGACACGAACAGTGGCCAGTCGGGGACTCCCTTGGAAGAAACAGGGGGGGGGAGCGGAGGGCTGAATTACGGAGGGTGAAGGACCTCCCCACCAGGCCATCCTGCAGGGATGAACAATCTGGAACGAGGCGCATACAAAAACCTCCTGCTGTTGGAACAGCTGTCAATCTTCTGGAAATCAAAAGCCAGAAACAAACCCCCTCACAATTGGGGCTCTGGTTACATCATGTCCATAATGGATGGGGGGGGGGGGCGAGGGGGGGAATGGGTGGGTGGGCTTCTGTTTTTTGACCAGGATCAGCCAAAATGCTCCCACTGTCCTGGGAAGCTTCCTTTGGCTTTACTTGGAGTCAGATAACAGATAATCAGAGTTGGATGGGACCTTGTAGGTCATCTAGTCCAACCCCCTTGCCCAAGTGGGAGACCCCGTGGGAGTCCTCGACTTACAATGGTTTGTTCAGAGTTAGAACACTACTGAAAAAAAGGGACCAATGACCCGTTTTTCACACTTAACAACCGTGGCACCCTCTCCGTGGTCACATGATCCAAACTCAGAGACTTGGCCATGGACTCGTATTTATGACGGTGGCAGTGTCCCTGGGAAGGCTGCTTCTTGCAACCTTTCTTTCTTCTCCCTCTTTTCTCTTTCCTTCCTTCCTTTCATCTACCCATCCTTTCTCTACTTTCTCACTTTCTCTCCCTCCTCTCCTTCCTTCTTTTTTCTCCTTCCTTCCATCATCCATCCATTCCTCCTTCCCCTCTTCTTTCCTTCCTTTCTTCCTCCCTCCCTCCCTTCTTTCCTTTCTCCTTCCATCCATCCATCCATCCATCATCCAACCATTCCTCCTTCCTCTCCCTTTCCATTTCTTTTGCTTTCTTTTGCTTTCTTTTTCTTTGATTCCTTTCTTCCTCTCTCTTTCCATTTTCTCCCTCCTTTCTTGCTTTCCTTTTTCCTTTCCTTTCCTTTCTCTCTTACTCACTCTCCCTCCCTTTCTCTCTCTCTCTTTCCCTTCCTTCCTCCCTCCCATTCTCCCTCCCTCCCTCCCTCCCTCCCTTTCTTCCTTCTCCCCTTTTCTTCCATCACTCCATCCATTTTTCTCTCTTATACCTCCCTCCCTTTCTTCTCTTTTCTTCCATCACTCCATCCATTTTTCTCTCTTGTACCCCCCTCCCTCCTTTCTTCCCTCCCTCTCCCTCCCTCCCTGTTTCCTTCTCCCCTTTTCTTCCATCACTCGTCCATTTCTCTCTCTTGTGCCTCCCTCCTGCCTTCCTTCCTTCTTCCCTTTCTCCCTCCCTCTCTTTCTTCCCCTCTTTTCTTCCATCAATTCCTCCATTTTTCTCTGTTGTACCTCCCTCCCTCCCCTCCTTTCCCCCTTCCCTTCCCCTCCCTCCCCAGGTAGCATGGATGCTGGCTCCAAGAACTGCCCAATGGATTGTCCACTGCCAGCCCCCAGCGTCCCCTAAGAAGCCCCCTCCCCTGCCAAGGCTTCTCGGAGTATCTTGGCCCTCCTTGGGCTGAAGGTCCCCCTCTCCCTCCCCTTCATTCCTCCCCCCCCTCCCCAGCCCGGTGAGATGCTAATGCGATTCCCTGTTTGTCCCCGAGTGAGCCGGCTGTGGGGAGGAAATCTAGGCCAGGCCGCTTGGCGTATTTGGACTAAGCTCTGCGGATATCGGATGAGACTGGGATTAGGCCTCTCTGGGCTTAAAAATAATGTCAAATGCCCAGCAGACGCAGGGCTGAGGAAGGAAAGCTGAGATGTGGGAGGGAGAAGAGAGAGAAAAGAGAAGAAGGAGAGAAGAAGGAGATGAAGGAAGAGAAGAGAGAGAGAAGAGAAGAGAGAGAGAGAGAGAGAGAGAGAGAAGAGAGAAGGAGAGGAGGAAGAGAGAGAGAAGAGAGAGAAGAGAGAAGAGAAGAGAGAGAAGAGAGAAGAGAGAGAGAGAAGAGAAGAGAAGAGAAGAGGAAGAGAAAAGATGGAATAGGAATAGGAATAGGATAGAATAGGAATAAGGATAAGATAAGGAATAGAGCAGAACAGAATAGAATAGAAAACAGAAGAATGGAATAGAATAAAATAGAAATATTGAATAGAATAGAAATAGAAAATAGAAATAGAAAATAGAAAACAGAAGAATAGAATAGAAATATAGAATAGAATAGAGCAGAGAAGAGAATATAGAACATAGAAAAGAATAAGAAACAGAATAGAATACAGAAAATAGAATAGAAAAACAGAAGAATAGAATAGAATAGAATAGAATAGAATAGAATAGAATAGAATAGACATACTGAATAAAATAGAAATATAGAAAAGAATAGAAATATAGAATAGGAATAGAATAGAAACAGAAACAGAACAGAAACAGAATATAGAATAGAAAATAGAAGAATAGAATAGAAATATAGAATAGAAGAGAGCAGAAGAGAAGAGAATATAGATAGAATATAGAAAAGAATAAGAAATAGAATACAGAAAATAGAATAGAAAACAGAAGAATAGAAAATAGAAATATTGAATAGAAATATAGAAAATTGAATAGAAATATAGAAAAGAATAGAAATATAGAAATAGAATAGAATAGAAGAATAACTTTGAATGTACACTAATTGGCATACATTAAAATGAAATTACATTGCAGACAGCTCTCGAAATCCAGAAATGCTGGTTTTGTTTCTCAAACTGACCAATCTTTTCATTTTTATTCAAAACAATTACATACTGATTCCTCTGCACCTCCCCCCCCCAAAAAAAAGGGGAAAAAAGAAACAAAAAGCAGAACAAATCTAGACAAGAGTATTTTTTTAAAAGTTTAAGGTGTATTAACTTTATTTTCCTAAATGGACAGATCTGATGTATAGCAGAACCCCGCCCCTCAAGTCCTGTCCAGGGCGGAGCAGAATTAAAAAAAAAAAAACCCCACCCAAATAACCTTAAAATATTGTGAGTGGCCCTTGGCACCCTGGGCTAAATTAATTGCTCTTGAAATGATCATCTTAAGAAAAGGGCTGAGCCGGTGCAGAGGTGCATGAAGGTCATTAGCAATATTTAACGATGCTCGGATGCTTAATTAGATCTTCCAGGGCTGCATTTGCAAAAAAAAAAAAAAAAGACTTAAGCGCCTTTTCGTTTAACCTTGGTTAAGGGTGAGTAGGGCAGCGGTGGCGGGTAGCTTAGGCAATCACCGCACTTGCATTTTGCACGGGCTCAGAAACTAGGTGAATTTCTTTGCACCACATTGGAAAAATGAGGCAACTCCTACAGGTGAAAATACAATCCCAAAAAATATTCGACAGGGTGGAAATGGATAGGTTAACATTAAAGATAAAGGAATAAAGATAAAGATAAAGGAAAGAATATTTTTTTTTAATTTGGGATTTGTTTTATCCGTGGTTAGATTAGAATGGTAGAAATTATGAATAGACCTACCCTGTATGGTTAATGGGTATATAAGAGCTGTATATTGAAACACTGAACAATGAAAGAATGAAGGATGAAATTTTAATATATACAGATGTGAAGAGTTAAATAACGAAAATATGAATAATAAAGCAGGTGAAAGATGGAAGACAGAAAATAAACATCTTTGAATACTACGGTGGCATGAATAAAAGTTAGAATAGAAATAAAATAAGAGGGGAAGAACAATGTACATATTTTAATATAACTGTATGTAATAAAAAGAGGGAGGTTTAGAAATTGAATGGTGGCAGTATTAGATATGTTTGAACAATATGAAACAATGTGAAATAACTGTGAGTAATAATATGTTTATTTGTACTAAAATGCATGATATTCAGCTATCACACTGTTCACACAGTGATATCTATAAGCAACATAAAATTAAAAAAACTTGACCCCAAAAGGTAGAAATTAGAAGATGGAAGCATACTATTATGTACAAGCAAAGAATATTATTATGACTATCATTATGTATATGTAAAATGACCCAGATGTATACACTGTTTACTAAATATTGTATATGTTAAAGAAAAATGTATAAATAAAAATTAAAAAAAGAAAAAGAAGAAAGAAACTAGGTATATGGTTGGATTGAAGGCTGTCTCTTCGTAAAAAGTTTGGTGGGAAAGTTTGAATCTTTCATCCTTTTGGTCTGTTTTAATATTTATAATGGTTTTCATCTGTCTGTTTTATTTATTGTAAGCCACTCAGAGTCCCCACGAACTCTCACTGGCATCAATATTTAAGAAATATAATCACAGCTGGAGCACCACTAAAACACAGATTGTTCTCGACTTACAACGGTTCGTTTAGTGGCTACCATGGCATGGAAATTAAAAGGGACTTTTCACACTTAAATGACTCTTGCGGCGTTCCGAATGGTCATGAGACCAAAATTCGAACACTTGGCAATTGGTTCATATTTGTGACGGTCACAGTGGAGGGAGCTGGATTTAACCACCAGAGAAAAAAGTTGCAGATTTGTCAGTGACTCACTTCGAAGCTGCCTCGCTTAGCGATTAAAATTCTCATCTCAAAATTGTGGTCCTAATTTGAGGACTACCCCCTGTGTATTCCTTATGATGCCTGATAAGAAGCTCAGATTTCATGGCTTGATCTCCCTCAAGTTGAATCGGCAAAACAGATCCTGAAACATTCGATGTCTGTATAGTTGGAAGGACCCTAAAAGGTCATCTAGCCCTACCTGCTCCCTGGATGTCTTAGGAAGATCTTTCTATTGTCCACCAGTTTTTAACAATTTGATTTTTGATGATTTTTGTCTAGCCCAAGTGTATTTCCTTGTCATTCAAATAAGGTTGTCTCTTGCCTTGAAAAATGGTTAATAAATGAATGTGGATAATTAAACAAATGACTGTATCTGTTTTGTGTGTGTATTTATTTATATATATATGTGTGTGTGTGTGTGTATTTGTTTTCTGAGGTTTTCGCGGGTATTTGTATGCAGATCTTTGGTTATTCAGGTTTTCTCCCGCGTAAAATTGGAAGTATTTTGGCGACGTTTCAACGAAATCTCATTCGTCATCTTCAGGCTTGTGTCTTCGGCTTCGTGCTTCTCAGAGTAATGTGAGCTTGCAGCTGCTTCTTCCTTTTAACTGCTAGTGGGGGTGTCACTTGATTGGGTGGGGGCTTGGCTGTGTTCTGATTGGGTGGTGGTGTATAGAACACATTTGTTTGTTCTCGTTTGTTAGGAATTCGTTTGTTGTTTGAACAAACGAGTACCTAACATGAAGAATGACACCAGACCCACACGCACGAGGGCCACACAAGATGCTACCACCACACTTCCATGTAGAAAGCAGACTCACACCCACACAGAAGATGAGACACGACCACGGACCAGAAGCTGTACCGCAGCTGCATCACTACCCGCTTCAAACCCCTAAGACCCATACATGAAGCGAACGGACGCCCACCATGAAGATGTGCCACGACCACGAATGCGAAGCCAAACAGCAGGATCACAGCTCACCAGCTCAAATCCCCCAGCAACTAAGACTAACCGGAACACAGCCAAGCCCCCACCTGAACAGAACACACCCCTAGCCAATCAGAACACAGCCAACCCCCCAACCAATCAGATCACAGCCAACCCCCCAACCAATGAGAACACACTCCCACCCAATCAGAACACAGCCAAGCCCCCACCCAATCAAGTCACACCCCCACTAGCAGTTAAAAGGAAGAAGCAGCTGCAAGCTCACATTACTCCGAGAAGCACAGAGCCGAAGACACAAGCCTGAAGATGATGAATGAGATTTCGTCGAAACGTCGCCAGGATACTTCCAATTTTATGCGGGAGAAAACCTGAACAACCAAAGATCCACATACAAATACCCATGAAACCTCAGAAAACAAATACATACAACATCATACATACATATATTTGTTTTCTTAAGTTTTCGCTGGTACTTCCATGTATGGTATTCAGCTTTGTTCGGGTATTTTTGCGTCATTATAGTTGTGCTTTTAAAGTTGTAACGTTTCAGCAGAATCTCATCTGCCATCATCAGGCTTGTGTCTTGGGTTCGTCTGTGAGTCAGACTTTCACAGACAAAGTCTGACTCACAGACGAACCCAATACAGAAGCCTGATGATGGCAGATGAGATTCTGCCGAAACGTTGCTACAACTTTAAAAGCACAACTACAATGACGTGGGAAAATACCCAAACAAATCTGAATACCATACATATATGTATATATGTGTGTACACACACACACACACACACACACACACATATATAAGTACCATACACACACCATACATGTAAGTACCCGCGAAAACTTAAGAAAACATATATGTATGTATGTATGTATGTATGTATATATATATATATATATATATATATATATATATATATATATATATATATATATATATATATATATATATATATATATATATAAATTGGCCAAGGAGATTATTGGGTGGAATAGAGAACAGCTCTTATGCAGATAGTCCTGGACGTACAATGATTCATTTAGTGACTGTTCAAGCTTAAGAATGGCACTGAAAATGACCGTTTTTCACACTTATGACAATTGCAGCATCCTGTGGTCACGTGATCAACATTCGAAGCGCTTTGCAACCAACTAAAATGGGTCAAAATTCACTTAACAACTATTTCTCTAAGCGACATAAAAGTTTGGCTCAATCGTGGTCACACGTCAAGGACTATCTCTATTCCAATTCTTTTCTACTCACGAAGTATTCAAACTCGCCATGAAAAACAACCCCTTTGCCATAAAATGAGAAGTGTAATTCATTGAACGATCCTGCGTCATCCTTCCACACAGATCTTTCCAAGCATGCTAAAACCAGAGTTTTTTTTTTAAAAAAAGGCTTTGCATCTCCATCTGTCTCATGTTAAAGAAAACAGAATAAGGGAGTTGGAAGGGACCTTGGAGGTCTTCTAGTCCACCCCTCTGCTCAGGCAGGAAACCTTATATCATTCCAGTCCAATTTCTTCTTAAAAATTTCCAGTGTTGGAGCTCCTACAACTTCTGGTGGCAAGTTGTTCCACTGATTAATTGTTTCCAACGTCAGGAATTTTCTCCTTAATTCCAGTTTTTTTTTTCTCTTTGATTAGTTTCCATCCATTGTTTATTTTTCATGCTTTCTGGTGCTTTGGAGAATAATTTGTCCCCCCCCCCCTGTCTTCTTTGGGGCAGCTCCTCAAATACTGGGAGACTGCTATTATGTCTCCCCTAGTCCTTCTCTTCTCTAGACTGGCCAAACTCAATTCCTGCAAACTTTCTTCGTATGTTTTAGTCTCCAGGCCTGTAATCATCTAAGTTTGTTTATTTATTTATTTATTTATTTATTTATTTATTTATTTATTTATTTATTTATTTATTTATTTATTTATTTATTTATTTATTTATTTATTTATTTGATTTGTCAATTGTTTACAAGATAATAAGTATAAGTGTATACATAGTTATGAATACATGAAATGGGTACATATAAGAAAAATAAAAAGAAACAATAGGACGGGGACGGTAGGCACATTGGTGTACTTATGCACACCCCCTACAGACCTCTTAGGAAAGGGGTAAGGTCAATAGTAGACAGTCTAAGGTTAAAGTTTTTGGGGTTTGGGGAAGAAACCACAGAGTCAGGTAGAGGATTCCAAACATTGACCACTCTATTGCTGAAGTCGTATTTCCTGCAATCAAGTTTGGTGCGGTTAACCTTGAGTTTGTATCTATTGTGTGCTCTTGTGTTGTTATGGTTGAAGCTGAAGTATTCATTGACAGGTAGAACATTGCAATGTATGATTTTATATACCATGCTTAAGTCAGACCGAAGACGGCGTAATTCAAGGTTTTCTAGTTCTAGAAAAGTTGCTTTTCTTTTTCTTAGAGTCTCAACATCTTTTTTTTTTTTTAATATCGTGGCGACCAAAATTGGATGCAATATTCCAAGTGTGGTCTTACCAAGGCTTTGTAAAGTGGTAGTATCTCTTCTCCCGGGCTTTGTGCAAACAGGGGGAAAGGGCGACTTTTAAGAATCCTGGGTTGGTGACCTTAATGTCCGGATAAGCTCAGCTTAAGGACGATTCCTCTTTTGAGAACTGGGCCTTAAGCTGTTTAGGGCTTAAAAAGTCAAATCGGGCATTCAGACCGTGACTTTAAACAGTTCTGGACCAGTAAAACAATCCAAAGGTTTATGCCAGCCTGTCCATCAGCCCAAGGGAGAGATTTCTCCATCACGGGTTACTGATCAAACCAGAATCCAGCAAAGAAAACTATGTTTTCCAGGAGCCAAGTCAGGTTCTTACCTGGGGAATGTTGGTTGTGTGAAACCAAGAATACTTCCCACTCTTTTGGACATCCAGGTACTCCTTGATTTACGACCACAATCGAGTTCAAAAATGTTGCTGCTAGGCGACACAGTGGTTAAGTCAGGTTTGCACCTAAAAGGATGCAAATGACCAGCTGCCTGCAAGGAATATCAATCCTTCCACTCCCCACCATCCAGTCAGAAGGCTCCACACCCATTTGCACCACTCAGGTGACCCTGAGGACATAGACACACCTCCAAAGTGGCCTCAACAACCCTCTAAAAGGATGCAAAGGACCAGCTGTCTGCAAGGAGTATCAATCCCTCCATTCCTCACCATCCAGTCAGAAGGCTCCACACCCATTTGCACCACTCAGGTGACTCTGAGGACACAGATAAACCTCCAAGTGGCCTCAACGACCCTCTAAAAGGATGCAAATGACCAGCTGCCTGCAAGGAATATCAATCCTTCCATCCCCACCATCCAGTCAGAAGGCTCCACACCCATTTGCACCACTCAGGTGACTCTGAGGACATAGACACACCTCCAAGTGGCCTCAATGTCTCTCTGAAAGGATGCAAATGATCAGCTGCCTGCAAGGAATATCAATCCTTCCATCCCCAACCTCCAGACCTGAAGAAGCTTCTTGGATGAGAAGGAAAACGTCTTCAAATGAAAAACCAGAAGGTCCAGTTGCCTCTTGAAATAAAAGCACCTTTGGGACAACCCTGACCTGGATGATGGAGAATCTCCATAGACATGTACCTAAAAATGTCTTGATTCTGAGGGATGGAGACAGCCGATTTCCCCGTCAGCTCTGGGTTTAGAAGCTTAAATAGCTATAAGCCATAATTGGCCCCAGTTCTTAAGATCTCAAAGCAAGGATTCTCCCTGAGTTAAAAAAAAAAAAGGCCTTAGTAAGACCACACCTAGAGTACTGCATCCATTTTGGTCACCATACTATCAAAAAAGAGGTTGAGACTCTAGAAAAAGTACAGAGAAGAGCAACCAGGATGATGAGGGGACTGGAGGCCCAAACATATGAAGAATGGTTGCAGGAACTGGGCCTGGCTAGTGGTCTGACCCAAACCTGGTTCCGGGAGAGCAAAGACAAGACAAAGGTACCAGCACAACCTTTTACTGTTTCATTTGCGAATCCTGTTTCTTCACAGATCAAAGGCTGCTTCCAACTCATTAGCTCCGACATGAAAGAGCCTGGCCAAGTTTTTGCAAAGCTGCCCAGAACAACAGATAAAGTTCCTAAACCATAAATCAAAGAGTTTCTGAACACCAACCAAGATAGTCCGAACCGTCCACCAGGCTCGAGTATCAAACTTCTTTGCTTCCTGCAAAGAACTGCAGCTTCTCAGCTGGCTTTTATATCTTCTCAGGGTGCCATCAGGCTGCCATTACCTTGCAGCCTTACTCTTGAGTTGCTCGTGCTGCTGCAGCTGCTCTTCCCTTCGAGCAGCCCTGCGCGCACGTGCCCTGTGCACAGGCTCCTCGGGAGCCTCTTCCTCACGGCTGCCAGCCTCCACCATCTCCGAAGGCAGCCCTCCACTCCCCGATGGTCCTGCTCCCATCCCTGCATCCCATGCAGGTCCTTCATCTGAGTCCTCGCTCTCCGAGACCTCAGCCGTTCGCACCTGCTGCCAACCACAACCACAACAGCTAGTCTAGGGAAGAGAAGGACCAGGGGAGACAGGAGAGCAGTCTTCCAGTATTTGAGGGGCTGCCCCAGAGAGGAGGAAGGGGGTCAAGCTATTCTCCAAGGTACCTGAAGGCCAGACAAGGAATAATGGATGGAAACTGAACAAGGAGAGATTCAACCTGGAAATAAGGAAAATTTTCAGTGAGAACAATCAACCCATGGAACAGAAGTTGCCTTCGGAAGTTGTGGGAGCTTCATCACTTGAGACCTTCAAGAAGAGATTGGACTGTTTTATGTCAGAAGTAGTGTAGAGTCTCCTGCTTGGGCAGGGGGTTGGACTAGATGACCTACAAGGTCCCTTCCAACTTTCTGTTAACCTGTTATTATTCTGTTATTCAGAAGTTGTGGGAGCTTCATCGCTGGAAGCTTTCAGGAAGAGACTGGACTGCCTTCAGTCAGAAATGGTGTAGGGTCTCCCGCTTGGATGGTGGTGGGGTGTTGGACTAGATGACCTACAAGGTCCCTTCCAACTCTTGTTATCTGTCGTTAGGCACCTCTACTGTTGGAAACAGATCCTGGTTCCCTGTTTGAAGATTTGGCCGGCTGAACCGGAGTTAGGGATGCTCGGCGATTGGCAGACGCAGCCCGATGGGGGATGCTCGGCTCTGAATTCAGATCGACAGACATCGTGGCTGCCAACGGATCCCCCAAAATGCAGATCATTCTCGACTTACAAACTTTGGTTTAGTGTGACTGGTTACAAGGGCAGTGGGAAAAAGTGACCATTTTTTTTTTTTACACATAGGACGAATCGCAGCAGGACGGGATCATAAAAAATCTGGGCTCTTGGCCAGCGACTCATGGTTATGACGGTGGCAGTGCCCCCGAGTCAAGTGATCTCACGAGAAGCAAAGTCGATGGGAGGCCAGATTCACTTCACACTTGATTCACTTAATCAAGGGAGGGGCAGGGAGAGGCAGGAAAGGTCGTAAAACGGGGCAAAAACTCACTTCACAAGGGTCTTGCTCAGTGGAGGGAAATGGTGGGCTCGATTGTGTTTGTAAATCGAGGACTGACTGTAGTTGAAGGGGAGCGTTTGATTCACACAACCTGCTAAGACAATGGTGGCTGAACCACAGCTAGCCATGCGCCTGGCCCCAGAGGGTTAATTCTGGGAATTCTGGGGCTTGAAGTCCGCAAGTCCACAAGTTTGGAGACTCCTAGTATGGCTGACTAGAGAATTCTGGGAACGGAAGTCCACAAGTTTGGAGACTCCTAGCGTGGCTGACTAGAGAATTCTGGGAACGGAAGTCCACAAGTTTGGAGACTCCTAGCAGGGCTGACTAGAGAATTCTGGGAACGGAAGTCCACAAGTTTGGAGACTCTTAGTATGGCTGACTAGAGAATTCTGGGAACGGAAGTCCACAAGTTTGGAGACTCCTAGTATGGCTGACTAGGGAATTCTGGGAATGGAAGTCTTCAAGTTTGGAGACTCCTAGTATGGCTGACTAGAGAATTCTGGGAACGGAAGTCTTCAAGTTTGGAGACTCGTAGTATGGCTGATTAGAGAATTCTGGGAATGGAAGTCTTCAAGTTTGGAGACTCCTAGTGTGGCTGACTAGAGAATTCTGGGAATGGAAGTCCACAAGTTTCGAGACTCTTAGCAAGGCTGACTAGGGAATTCTGGGAATGGAAGTCCACAAGTTTGGAGACTCCTAGTGTGGCTGACTAGGGAATTCTGGGAATGGAAGTCCACAAGTTTGGAGACTCCTAGCATGGCTGACTAGGGAATTCTGGGAATGGAAGTCCACAAGTTTGGAGACTCCTAGCGTGGCTGACTAGGAAATTCTGGGAACGGAAGTCCACAAGTTTGGAGACTCCTAGTATGGCTGACTAGGGAATTCTGGGAATGGAAGTCTTCAAGTTTGGAGACTCCTAGTATGGCTGACTAGAGAATTCTGGGAACGGAAGTCTTCAAGTTTGGAGACTCGTAGTATGGCTGATTAGAGAATTCTGGGAATGGAAGTCTTCAAGTTTGGAGACTCCTAGTGTGGCTGACTAGAGAATTCTGGGAATGGAAGTCCACAAGTTTCGAGACTCTTAGCAAGGCTGACTAGGGAATTCTGGGAATGGAAGTCCACAAGTTTGGAGACTCCTAGTGTGGCTGACTAGGGAATTCTGGGAATGAAAGTCCACAAGTTTGGAGACTCCTAGCATGGCTGACTAGGGAATTCTGGGAATGGAAGTCCACAAGTTTGGAGACTCCTAGCATGGCTGACTAGGGAATTCTGGGAATGGAAGTCCACAAGTTTGGAGACTCCTAGCGTGGCTGACTAGGGAATTCTGGGAATGGAAGTCTTCAAGTTTGGAGACTCCTAGTATGGCTGACTAGGGAATTCTGGGAATGGAAGTCCACAAGTTTGGAGACTCCTAGTGTGGCTGACTAGGGAATTCTGGGAATGGAAGTCTTCAAGTTTGGAGACTCCTAGCATGGCTGACTAGGGAATTCTGGGAATGGAAGTCCACAAGTTTGGAGACTCCTAGCATGGCTGACTAGAGAATTCTGGGAATGGAAGTTCACAAGTTTGGAGACTCTTAGTGTGGCTGACTAGAGAATTCTGGGAACAGAAGTCTTCAAGTTTGGAGACTCCTAGTATGGCTGACTAGAGAATTCTGGGAATGGAAGTCCACAAGTTTGGAGACTCCTAGTGTGGCTGACTAGAGAATTCTGGGAATGGAAGTCCACAAGTTTGGAGACTCTTAGTGTGGCTGACTAGGAATTCTGGGAATGGAAGTCTTCAAGTTTGGAGACTCTTAGTGTGGCTGACTAGGGAATTCTGGGAATGGAAGTCTTCAAGTTTGGAGACTCCTAGCGTGGCTGACTAGGAATTCTGGGAATGGAAGTCCACAAGTTTGGAGACTCCTAGTGTGGCTGACTAGGGAATTCTGGGAATGGAAGTCTTCAAGTTTGGAGACTCCTAGCATGGCTGACTAGGGAATTCTGGGAATGGAAGTCCACAAGTTTGGAGACTCCTAGCGTGGCTGACTAGAGAATTCTGGGAATGGAAGTTCACAAGTTTGGAGACTCCTAGTATGGCTGACTAGGGAATTCTGGGAATGGAAGTCCACAAGTTTGGAGACTCCTAGCATGGCTGACTAGGGAATTCTGGGAATGGAAGTCCACAAGTTTGGAGACTCCTAGTGTGGCTGACTAGAGAATTCTGGGAATGGAAGTTCACAAGTTTGGAGACTCTTAGTGTGGCTGACTAGGGAATTCTGGGAATGGAAGTCTTCAAGTTTGGAGACTCCTAGTATGGCTGACTAGGGAATTCTGGGAATGGAAGTCTTCAAGTTTGGAGACTCCTAGTATGGCTGACTAGGGAATTCTGGGAACGGAAGTCCACAAGTTTGGAGACTCTTAGTATGGCTGACTAGAGAATTCTGGGAATGGAAGTCCACAAGTTTGGAGACTCCTAGTATGGCTGACTAGAGAATTCTGGGAATGGAAGTCCACAAGTTTGGAGACTCCTAGTGTGGCTGACTAGGGAATTCTGGGAATGGAAGTCTTCAAGTTTGGCGACTCCTAGTGTGGCTGACTAGGGAATTCTGGGAATGGAAGTCCACAAGTTTGGAGACTCCTAGTGTGGCTGACTAGGGAATTCTGGGAACGGAAGTCCACAAGTTTGGAGACTCCTAGCGTGGCTGACTAGGGAATTCTGGGAATGGAAGTCCACAAGTTTGGAGACTCTTAGTGTGGCTGACTAGGGAATTCTGGGAATGAAAGTCCACAAGTTTGGAGACTCCTAGTGTGGCTGACTAGGGAATTCTGGGAATGGAAGTCCACAAGTTTGGAGACTCTACTGTGGCTGACTAGGGAATTCTGGGAACAGAAGTCCACAAGTTTGGAGACTCCTAGTGTGACTGACTAGGGAATTCTGGGAATGGAAGTCCACAAGTTTGGAGACTCCTAGTATGGCTGACTAGGGAATTCTGGGAATGAAAGTCCACATGTTTGGAGACTCCTAGCATGGCTGACTAGAGAATTCTGGGAATGGAAGTCCACAAGTTTGGAGACTCTAGTATGGCTGACTAGGGAATTCTGGGAATGGAAGTCTTCAAGTTTGGAGACTCCTAGTGTGACTGACTAGGGAATTCTGGGAATGGAAGTCCACAAGTTTGGAGACTCCTAGTATGGCTGACTAGGGAATTCTGGGAACGAAAGTCCACATGTTTGGAGACTCCTAGCATGGCTGACTAGGGAATTCTGGGAATGAAGTCTTCAAGTTTGGAGACTCCTAGTATGGCTGACTAGGGAATTCTGGGAATGAAAGTCCACGTTTGGACACTCCTAGTATGGCTGACTAGGGAATTCTGGGAATGGAAGTCCACAAGTTTGGAGACTCCTAGCATGGCTGACAAGAGAATTCTGGGAACGGAAGTCCACAAGTTTGGAGACTCCTAGTGTAGCTGACTAGGGAATTCTGGGAATGGAAGTCTTCAAGTTTGGAGACTCCTAGTATGGCTGACTAGGGAATTCTGGGAATGGAAGACCACAAGTTTGGAGACTCTTAGCAAGGGTGACTAGGGAATTCTGGGAATGGAAGTCCACAAGTTTGGAGACCTAGCGTGGCTGACTAGGAATTCTGGGAATGGAAGTCCACAAGTTTGGAGACTCCTAGCGTGGCTGAATAGAGAATTCTGGGAATGGAAGTCCACAAGTTTGGAGACTCTAGCGTGGCTGACTAGGGAATTCTGGGAATGGAAGTCCACAAGTTTAGAGACTCTTAGTGTGGCTGACTAGAGAATTCTGGGAATGGAAGTCCACAAGTTTGGAGACTCTTAGTGTGGCTGACTAGAGAATTCTGGGAATGGAAGTCCACAAGTTTGGAGACTCCTAGCGTGGCTGACTAGAGAATTCTGGGAATGGAAGTCCACAAGTTTGGAGACTCCTAGCGTGGCTGACTAGGGAATTCTGGGAATGGAAGTCCACAAGTTTAGAGACTCCTAGTGTGGCTGACTAGAGAATTCTGGGAATGGAAGTCCACAAGTTTAGAGACTCCTAGCGTGGCTGACTAGGGAATTCTGGGAATGGAAGTCTTCAAGTTTGGAGACTCCTAGTATGGCTGACTAGAGAATTCTGGGAATGGAAGTCCACAATTTTGGAGACTCCTAGTATGGCTAAGGAATTCTGGGACTTGAAGTCCGCAAGTCTTCAAGTTTGGAGACTCCTAGTGTGGCTGACTAGGGAATTCTGGGAACGGAAGTCTTCAAGTTTGGAGACTCTTAGCATGGCTGACTAGGGAATTCTGGAATGGAAGTCCACAAGTTTGGAGACTCCTAGCATGGCTGACAAGAGAATTCTGGGAGGAAGTCCACAAGTTTGGAGACTCCTAGTGTAGCTGACTAGGGAATTCTGGGAATGGAAGTCTTCAAGTTTGGAGACTCCTAGTGTGGCTGACTAGGAATTCTAGGAATGGAAGTCCACAAGTTTGGAGACTCCTAGTGTGGCTGACTAGAGAATTCTGGGAATGGAAGTCTTCAAGTTTGGAGACTCTTAGCATGGCTGACTAGGAATTCTGGGAATGGAAGTCCACAAGTTTGGAGACTCCTAGCATGGCTGACAAGAGAATTCTGGGAACGGAAGTCCACAAGTTTGGAGACTCCTAGTGTAGCTGACTAGGGAATTCTGGGAATGGAAGTCTTCAAGTTTGGAGACTCCTAGTGTGCCTGACTAGGGAATTCTGGGAATGGAAGTCCACAAGTCTTCAAGTTTGGAGACACACCTGGGATAATCCACCTCCCTTGTGTCTTCTGTCCTGGGCTAGAGAAGACAAAGAAGTGTGAAAGAAGGGCAACCTCTGGACACATCTGTAACAATTTATTGAATGAGGAAATAGACAGAATTGGGGGAAACAACAGGGAAACCCCATGCTTTGACAGTAGTGGCAGGAAAAAGAGAATTTTTCTTCTTCTTCTTTGGGTCTCAGGGAGATAATTTCTCAGTCTATCAGAACTTTATTCTGTCGCCGGGAAAGGGGAAAAAAAGAAACATAAAAAGGAACACCAACTTTAAAGTCACATCCGACGTCTCTTTACAACGACAATAAAAAATAATATTTAAAAATTGAAAACGACAACCAAAAATAAAAATAAATCAAAGACCTGGGAAGGAAAGAAAAAAACAAAAACTTCTCCTCTAGTTACGTCCGGAAGAAAACATGTCTACGAAGGACCCTCGGGGGTGTGTGTGTGTGTGTGTGTGTGTGTGTTTCCCCTCTCTCTCTTTATTCCCCTCCTTGTTTTAAGTCGAAAAAGAAAAAGAAAGAAGCCAGGTTAAAAAAGACATGAACCTGGAAGGAGGGAGAGAGAAAGAAACAAAACGGCCTTAAAAAGCTGACCTTTTTTTTTGCAAAATGGGATTCTGCGTCAAAGGAAGAAGGAAATTAAATACTGGTGCTGACTGCAGGAGGAAAGGGGGAGTGGATGGGGTTTTAAGGGGGTCTGCCTGGAAGCCCCCAAAGGGGAGATTAACTGCTCAGTTGAACCTTAGGTGGGGAGGGGCTGCTTCTGGCCGTTTCCCTCCACCCCCACCCCCGGGGCTATTCAGGGGTCATCGGTGGGCAGGGAGGGAAAGAAGGAAGGAGGGAGGGGAAGAAGAAACAAAGTAAGGAAAGGAGGGAACCAAAGAAGGAAGGAGGGAAGGAGGAAGGAAGGAAAAAAGAAGGAAATAAAGAGGGAGGGGGAGAGAAAGAGAGGAGAGAAAGAAGGGAGGATAGAGGGAGAGGAAGGAAGGAA
This sequence comes from Notechis scutatus, assembly GCF_049901735.1. Taxonomy (NCBI): domain Eukaryota; kingdom Metazoa; phylum Chordata; class Lepidosauria; order Squamata; family Elapidae; genus Notechis; species Notechis scutatus. The sequence goes on along the minus strand of NC_142014.1, from coordinate 80,873,868 downwards.
GGAGGGAAGAAGAAAGGAAAGGAAGGAGGGAGCGAAAGAAGGAAGGAGGGAGGAAGAAAAGGAAAGAAGGAGGGAGGGGAGAGAAAGAGAGGAAAGAAAGAAAGGAGGAGGGAGGGAGGAAGAAAAGGAAATAAGGAGGGAGGGGAGAGAAAGAGAGGAAAGAAAAAAAGAAGGAAGGAGGGAGGAAGAAAAGGAAACAAGGAGGGACGGGAGAGAAAGAGAGGGAGTAAGGAAAGAAAGGAAAAAGGAAAGGGAGGAAGGAAAGAGGGAAGAAGCAAGGGAGGGAGAAAGGAAAAGAGGAAATGGACAGAAGGGAGGGAAGAAAAAGAACATTGAGGGGGAAGAAGGAAATCAGAAAAAGAAAGAGGGAAGAAGAGAGGAAGGAAGGAAAGGAGAGGGGATGGAGAGAGGGACAGAAGGGAGAGGAGGGAGAAAGAGAAAACAGAGGGAGGGTGGAAAGAAGGAAAGGAAAAAAAGGGCGGAGGGAGGAGAGATGGGGGAACAGAGGGACATCACACCTTTCCATGAAGGGACTTGGATGCCAGTGGACAAGAGCTACTGGCAAGGATGATGGGTCATGGGGTGGAGACCCAGGACTGCCCCACTGAGAAAGGGGATTTCTAGGAAGGCTTCCAGCTAGGCGCCATCCATAAAAGGGAGCGCCATTAATGGGAAAGGGATCCAAAATCAGAACGGCTGCCGCGGCCTTTGAAACCACCGCGGGAAAGACGATTTGGAGGGTCCATGGGTCAAAAACGGGGGAGGGAATTGAGAGGAAGGGGCTACACCCTCTTTGCAGCGTGACCCCCGCCTCTTTTTTTTAGACCTTTTGCAACTTGCGCGGGCAGAAGAGGAAAGAAGCCGAAAAAGGTCAGCGAAGGATTCTTGGACGAGCCGTCTAAACGTGGACTTTCCAACAGGATGGAGGTCGGTCCGGATCTCACCTGGCTACCAAAAAGTCCTGGACACAGATCCGGAAACGACAGATAACAGGATCACCATCTCTCCTCCGGGAGATGCGATTTGCTCGGCTGCCTTTACGGGGGGGAAAAAAAGGGTCTTTTCCCCCAAAGGGTCTTTTCTTGATGGTATTTGTCCTCGTGGGAAAATTCTCGTCCATCGATGGTTCTCGTCCTTGCGAGAAAATTCTCGTCCATCGATGGTTCTCGTCCTTGCGAGAAAATTCTCGTCCATCGACGGTTCTCGTCCTCGTGGGAAAATTCTCGTCCATCGACGGTTCTCGTCCTCACGGGAAATTCGTACGAGGAAAAACAGCCCTAAATACTGGAGGTGAGGATGGCAGGGGGGAGCTCGGTGGGAATAGTGGAAGAGCGAGGGTCCTCCAGGGAGGTGGGAGGGGCCCTGGACCCCGACTTCACAAACAGAGGGCAGGAAAGCTTTCCGATCCTCGCCCTTCTTCGGAATGGGCGGTCCATGCAAGGAAAGCCGGGGCGTAACCTGTCCGGACAAGCCTCCTCGTTCCCGTGGGAGGAGGTGCATCCGCTCGAATGACCCCCATGTGCGCGCACGCCCTTTTCCCGCTCTGGGTTGCGTGGTCCAAAGTTGTGAGACTCCCAATGCTTCCTGATTGCATTTCCGGAGAGGTGGTAGAAAAATCGGAGAAGAGAGGAAGAAGCCGCGGCGTCACCATCCGGCCCTGGCTGGCTGTCATTGTTCCAGTGTGACCACTTCCACCGCCTGGCCGTCCATGGTGACGGTGCTGTCGGTGATCCTGGCGGTCACAGGGGCCATGGCCACCTGGACGGGGCCGTTCCCCTGGGCGAGGCTGGTGACCACCGTCTGGTACATACTCACGGGGATCTGGACCAGGCCTGGGGGGGAAAAAAACCGAGGGAAGAAAAGAGAGTTATTTCTAACCAGTGGGATAGTCCTCGACTTACAACAGTTCGTTTAGTGACCGTTTGAAGTCACCATGGCACTGAAAAAAAAAAAAGGATGGATTTGATTTAAATCAAGTCTTTTGCAACCTTCGGACGAGCAAAGTCCCTGGGGGGGTGGGGAAGCTGGATTCACTTAACAACTGGGTTACTAACGTTTATCAACCGCAGCAATTTCACTTAATGACTGTGGCCAGAACGGTCGTACAACGGGGCGAAACTCATTTAAGAAACATCTCGCTTAATGACAGAAATGGGGGGGGGGGCTCCATTGTGGCCGTACGTTGAGGACTACCCCGTACTGTGTGTCTGAAATGGTACGATAGACCCTGAAATGGTACGATAGACCCTCGCACGCAATCTCCCCTTTTTCTCTTTTGTGTTGTTGTGCACCTGCACACCAAACCTGGGTTTGCTTTTTTGGACACCTGTCGCCCTGCCCCGGTTCAGGTTTGTGGAACGAGGAAATAGACCACAACAGCAGGCAAATCCCGAGCCCTTGGCGGTCGTAATGGGAGAAATGAGATTTTATTTTATTTTTTTAACCCTTCTTTAGGTCTCGGGGAACTCTTATCGTTGTGGTCTCAATTGTGCTCGAAAGTTAAGGACCGCCAGCGCCATCAGTACGGAGAGTCCCCAGTTGAGCCCGACAGTTCCCACTATGAAACAAGAAAGGTGTTCAATGGATTTTGTCTCATTTTACGACCTTTCCTGATGCAGTCGTTAAAAGGGAATCTCTGGAGTTGTTCATGGTTTGTGAAGTAAATCTGGCTTTCCCCGTTGACTTCGCGGGTCAGGAATTTGCAACAGGGGATTACGTGACACCCCCAACCCCGGGGATACGGCAACCATCGTAAATGTGAGTCGGTCGTAAAATGGGGCTGAACTCACTTCACGACTGTCTTGCTTAGCAACGGGCTAAATTGGGGTTGTATCTGTAAAACTCGTCCTAGGGTGTGAAGGAGCTGGTTTCCAATCCAACCATAACAACACCCTCTTTAGCAGCGGGTTGGTCTAGAACAGTGGTCGCCAACCGGTGGGCCAGGGATGACTGGTCATGAGAAAATTTTGGTGGTCCGCATAGAAATATCCCCCCCCAAAACAATTAATCCAGGCTGCGCGGGAACACGAGGCTGCTCCATCCACATGGCCTGCGGGAATACAAGGTTTGCGTCGCTTGCATTGTGAACACGAGGGAGTGAGGAGAGGGGGGAAAGGGCGGAGTGGGGGGACTTGCCCCATGTGCCCCACGCACCTCGCCTGGCCACTCGGCTGCTTTTTCCCCGCTTCTTCCTTCTTCTGCTTTTGGCTGCACGCGAGGAAAGCAGCCAAAGTCTTTCTTTCTCTCCCCCAAACTCCGCCAGAAATGAGTCTTTGGGACCCTGCAAGGCCTCCTGCTCCAAGAGGCTGCAAAGACTCATTTCTGGTGGAGTTTGGGGGGGAGAGAAAGACAGACTTCTGCGGCTTCTGCTGCTTTCCTTGCATGAAGCCAAAAGTCTCTCTCTCTCTCTCTCCCCCTGAGAACGGAGCTGGAGACAGTATCCTGCGATCCCAAATAAAGAACGATCGATCGGTAGGAAAACGGGGTGGGGAATTTTCCTGCAGACTTTTGGGGGAGATATTCCCAGGGTCTCTGGGTACGCGGGATTTAAAATGATGAGTTTGGTGGTCCCTGAGGTCCAAAAGGTTGGCGAGCCCTGGATTAGAAGATCGCCAAAGTCCCTTCCAACCCCAAGATTCTGTGGTCTATTCCCTCATTCAATACACCTGAACCAGGGCAGGTGACAGGTGTCCGAAAAAGCAAACCCAGTTTTTGGCGTGCAACCGCTGGACTAGATGACCTCCAAGGTCCCTTCTGACTCGGTTATTCTAACCCTAACTCCAAGCACAAAAAGGGGGGGGGGCAACCTTCTAAAGCAACCAGATTGTTCCCCCCCGTTCCGAACCGAACCCTCCACATCTGGGACGTACCGAGACCGTCCCCCGTGACCTTCACCGCAGAAGGATTAAAGCCAAGCCGCCTCGCCACCTGACGTGACGGCTGCGGGGCTGGGAGGAGAGGGGTGGGCAACAAGGGAGGGGGGAGGAAGGCCTTTGAATCTCCTGCCCCCCGCCTCCCCAAAGGCTGAGCTGTCTGCCCCCAAGAAGGCCAGGATGAAAGCTCCAGAGACCCGGGGAATTGGGCCTCGGATTGTCCCGGCGCCTGAGCTGACCCTCCCGATTAGCCTTAATCTACTGGCAGACGTCAGTCAGTGTGAAGCCTGGGATGGCAGATCTCTTGTCTGGGGGGGATTAAAGTTACAATCCCTTTGCTCTCCCCCTGATGATGCAAAGGCCCCAGGGGTTGGGAGGAGGACACGCAAGGGTCAAGAGTAGGAACTCTGAGAGAGAGGGACCTTGGAGTCCCGGTGGACGATCGCTTTACAGGTGAGCCAGCCACGTGTGGCAGCAGCCAAAAAGGCCAATGCAACCCTAGGCTGCCTTTATAGGGCACTGCACACCGGAACAACTAGACACGAGGAGAGTTTCTCCCCGAATGCCATCACTCTGCTAAACAACTAATTCCCACAATCCTGTCAAATTACTTAGTAAGACTATTACTATTCTTCTTCTCGTCCTTTCCTATTACCTAGCTCCTCCCACTTAGGACTATAACTATGTTGCTTGTATCTTTACAATTTATATTGTTTTATTTGTTTTCCTAGTATGTTTTGATTGCTTATTAGTAACCTAAGACTACCAGTAAGTGTTGTATCATATGATTCTTGATGAATGTATTTTCTTTTTTCTTTTTCTGTGCACTGAGAGCTTCTGCACCAAAGACAAATTCCTTGTGTGTCCAATCACACTTGGCCAATAAAGAACAATGTTCTGTTCTGTTCTGTTCTATTCTATTCTCTATTCCATTCCTTCATTCCAATATCTATTCATATTCTATTCTATTCTATTCTATTCCTTCTGTTCTATCCTATAATTCTATTCTATTCCTCCTGTTCATTCTATTCTATTCTATTCTATTCTATTCTATTCTATTCTATTCTATTCTATTCTATTCTCTATTCCATTCCTTCATTCCAATATCTATTCTATTCTATTCTATTCTATTCTATTCTATTCTATTCTATTCTATTCCTTCTGTTCTATCCTATAATTCTATTCTATTCCTCCTATTCTATTCTATTCTATTCTATTCTATTCTATTCTATTCTATTCTATTCTATTCTCTATTCCATTCCTTCATTCCAATATCTATTCTATTCTATTCTATTCTATTCTATTCTATTCTATTCTATTCTATTCTATTCCTTCTGTTCTATCCTATAATTCTATTCTATTCCTCCTATTCTATTCTATTCTATTCTATTCTATTCTATTCTATTCCTATTTTCTATTCTATTCCATTCCATTCTATATTCTATTCTATTTTCTATTCTATTCTATATTCTATTCTATTTTCTATTCTATATTCTATTCTATATTCTATTCTATATCCTATCCTATCCTATCCTATCCTATTCATAGAGGGATTCAATCAAGATCACGTGAAGAATTAGTAATGCTTTACAATGCTT
>NC_142014.1:80860898-80863398 GCF_049901735.1 Notechis scutatus | reverse complement strand
AGGAAAGGAGGGAAGGGAGAAAGAAAGAAAGAAAGAAAGAAGGGGGAGGGAGAGAGGGAAGGGAGAAAGAAAGAAAGAAAGAAAGAAGGAGGAGGGAGGGAGGGAGGGAGAAAGAAAGAAAGAAAGAAAGAAAGAAAGAAAGAAAGAAAGAAAGAAAGAAAGGGGAGGGAGGGAAGGGAGAAAGAAAGAAAGAGAAAGAAAGAAAGAAAGAAAGAAAGAAAGAAAGAAAGAAAGAAAGAAAGAAAGAAAGAAAGAAAGAAAGAAGGGGGAGGGAGGGAGAAAGAAAGAAGGAGAAAGGACGAAAGGAAGAAAGAAAGGACAATGGGACGGAGGGAGCGAGGGAGGGAGGAAAAACAATGGGGGGGAAGTGGAAGAGAAAGAAAGAAAGAAACAACAATGGAAGGAAGGAGACGGGAAGGGAGAAAGGACAATGGGAAGGAGGGAAGAGGAAGGGAAAGGAGGAAGAACAATGGGAGGGAGAAGGCAGGAAGGGAGAAAGGAAGGACAATGGGAAGGAGGGAGGGAGGAGGAAAGTACAATGGAAGGGAGGAAAAAAAGGAAGAAAGGACAATGGGAGGAGGGGGAAGTGGAAGAGAAAGAAAGAAAGAACAACGGAAGGAAGGAGACGGGAAGGGAGAAAGGAAGGACAGTGGGATGGATAAATGGAAGGAAGGAGAAAGAGGAAGGGAAGGGAAGGAAGGTTGGTCGGTTCAGAGAATACCCAAATCATTTCTTCTGGGCCTCGAATCTGGGACAGAATGAATGGGCGGCTTAAGCCCACTACCCGCTAAGACCCTGCCCCCTTTTCCACAGACCTCGCGACCCCAGACCCGCGTAGATCCTTAATCTTCGGGGAGACGACGACCACCTTCCGAAGGGCGGAGCTGATTGGCTAGGTCTAAAGGCCGAAATCCTTACAGCCGGGCAGGTTTTTCCTTGGAAATCAGGGGTGGGTGGGTGGTGAGAAGACCTGGAAATTGTCTTGTAATTCAAATTCCCAGGTGATGAGGATCAGGGGCCATATCAAGAATAACTGTCGATATATATATATTTTTTTAAAGGGAGCCCCTGGATGGATTTTTCTCCAGGAGGAAAAAGTTCCAAATGGCATAAGGGAAGCTATTGAGTCCTCGACTTACAGCTGCAACAGGGGCCCAAACTCCCGTGGCTAAGCGAGAGAGGGAGTCAAGCTGTTCTCCAGAAGACAAGGCGAGAAACGGTGGACGGAAACCATCCCAGAACTCAGGGGGTTATTTCCTCACAGGGAGGACAATAAACCAGGGGAACTCCTTGCCTCCAGAAGTTTGTGGGGGCTCCATCCCTGGAGGGTCTTGAGAAGAGACTGGACAGCCGCTTGCCTGGAATGGCCTAGGGTCTCCTGCCTGAGCAGGGGGGTTGGGCTAGATGACCTCCAAGGTCCCTTCCAACTCTGGTTATTCTGCTATTCTTTTTCCTTCCTCCCTTCCTTCTTCTCCCTCTGCCTCTCACTCACCCTTCGTCTTCCTTCCTTGCTTCCTTTCCCTTTCTCTTCCTTCCTTCCTCTTATCTATTTCTCTCCCCTTCCTTCCTTTTCCTTTCTCTTCCTTCCTTCCTCTTATTCTTTCCTTTTTCCTTCCTTCCTCTTATCTATTTCTCTCCCCTTCCTTCCTTCCCCTTTCTCTTCCTTCCTTCCTCTTGTCTCTCCCCTTCCTTCCTTCCTCCCCTTTTCTTTCTTTCTTCCTTCCTTTTCCTTTCTCTTCCTTCCTTCCTCTTCTCCTTTTCTTTCCTTCCTTCCTCTTATCTATTTCTCTCCCCTTCCTTCCTTCCCTTTCTCTTCCTTCCTTCCTCTTGTCTATCTCTCCTTTCTTCCTTCTTTCCTTCCTTCCTTCCTCCCCTTTTCTTTCTTTCTTCCTTTCTTTTCCTTTCTTCCTTCCTTCCTCTTCTCCTTTTCTTTTCCTTCCTTCCTCTTATCTATTTCTCTCCCCTTCCTTCCTTCCTTCCCCTTTCTCTTCCTTCCTTCCTCTTGTCTCTCTCCCCTTCCTTCCTTCTTTCCTTCCTTCCTTCCTCCCCTTTTCTTTCTTCCTTCCTTTTCCTTCCTTCCTCGTCCTTTTCTTTTCCTTCCTTCCTCTTATCTATTTCTCTCCCTTCCTTCCTTCCTTCCTTCCTTCCTTCCTTCCTTCCTTCCTTCCTTCCTTCCTTCCTTCCTTCCTTCCTTCCTTCCTTCCTCACTGATGGTTTTCAAGAAGAGATTGGACAGCCATTTGTCTGGTTATAGGGTCTCCTGCTTCAGCAGGGGGCTGGACTAGAAGACCTCCAAGGTCCCTTCCAACATCATCATCATTACTATTATTACTATTACTATTATTACCATTATTATTATTACCATTATTACCATTATTATTATTATTATTCTACGTTCTATCTCCTGGCCAACCCAACCCAACAGGCGCTTGCCGGTCCCAGAGGACCTTCACCCTCCACCGGCCAGGGACGCAAACTCTCTCAGGGAGCCCGAAAGGCG
>NC_142014.1:80803398-80855898 GCF_049901735.1 Notechis scutatus | reverse complement strand
ACCAACCAACCTACCTACCTACCTACCAACCAACCAACCAACCAACCAACCAACCAACCAACCAACCTACCAACCAACCAACCAACCTACCAACCAACCTACCAACCAACCAACCAACCAACCAACCTACCACCTACCAACCAACCAACCTACACCTACCAACCAACCAACCAACCAACCTACCTACCAACCAACCAACCAACCAACCAACCAACCAACCTACCTACCTACCAACCAGCCAACCAACCAGCCAGCCAACCAACCAACCAACCAACCAACCAACCAACCAACCAACCAAGGGTTACCGAGATCTGGTAAAGGGTTCAAACAGGGACCCTGGACCCCTCCCTCCCCCGACCCCTCCCCTCCCTCACCTGTTGAGCGCCATGGTGACGGTGGCGCCTTGCTGCATCTCCTGTGAGGCGGCTACAGCGGCTTCGGCCAGGAGGCCACGGCCTGCGTGGCTTCGGAGGCCTGGGTGGTCTGGATGGTCATCTCGCCCCCTGTAGCGTCGCCCAGTTCTGCTCCACCTGGCGGGACGGAGGAGACCAGAGAGTCCTCGACTTATGACCGGTCGCTTAGCAAACGTTCGGCGTTAGGCCGGGTTCCCCCACCCCCAAAGGTTCGGTCCTTGACTTTGCGACGGTTCATTCAGTGACCGTTCAAAGGTAGAACAGCACCGAAGGGAGTAGACTTGCGACTGAGTCTCACACTTACGACCGTTGCAGCATCCATCTTGGTCATGTGGCCAAAATCTGGAGGCTTGGCAACTGACTCATACTTATGACGGTTGCAGTGTCCCCTTTTGCAACCATCTGTCCAGCAACATCAATAGGGAGGAAGCCGGATTCACTTAACAATGGTGTGACTGACTTGAACCACCACCATGATTCGCTTAACAACGGTGGCGAGAAAAGTCGCAAAAATGGGGCAAAACTCACTGAACAAACTTCTCGCTTAGGGACATGGGCTCCACTGTGGCCTTAAGCCAACCCAACCTGTGGCCACGTGACCCGCATTTACGACCATTTGCCCCGTCCTGCATTTTGCAATGGTATGGCAAAAAAAAAAAAACCCAAAACACCATCCCAGAGCAAACCACTGCTTCACTTAGCGACCACGTTGTTCCCTTAGTGACCATGACGGCTGCTTTGCTCCCCACGGCATTCGCTTTAACGACCGCTGCCATCAAAAAAGCTCATGAAAAGTGGAGGGTCATTGGGGGAGGGGAGGGCTGACCTGTTTTACAACCAGGGTGGGCCGGCCTCCTTGGTGGTCGTAAACCGAGGACTTCTGGCCGTTAAGTCGAGGACTATCAGAGTGGGGGAGAGGGGGAGGGGCTAAATTGGCCCTCCAAAAGCCTTAAAAAACGAGTCCAGCCTGGCTCAGAACAATGGAGGCTTGTCTTCCCCCAGCGGATTTTCAAGGGAGGAATCAGGAACACACACACACACACACACACACACAAAACACCACAATTTCTAGCTGCTTTTTCAGATGGAAATCCGCTTTCTGGGGGGGAAACAAAGCTGTTTTGTGCTGCCTGAGAACCCTACACCGTTTGGTTTTGGGGATGGGGGAGAGAATGAGGCTGCCACAAAGGCCTGGAGACCAAGGGAGGGGGGAGAGAGAGCAAGGTTAAAAAAACTCTCTGTGTGTGTGTGTGTGTGTGTGTGTGTGTGAGACCTCCCCTCTCCCCTTCCCCAATTTAACCAACTCCGACTGGATTCCCAAACTGGCTCGTGCCAGTCTCCCTTCAGAAGGTGCCCAGCGGCCTGGCCTTCCTTCCTGGGGGGTCGAAACTCCGGCTGAAAGGAACGACGGGTGGTCCTCAACTTACGACGGGAAGGGAGGCCATCAGCCTCGCGCACACACGTCCCTTGAGCAGGCCCGCCCTGTGACCGCGACCGATTTTGGCACCCCCTTTTTTTTATTAGTTCTGGACTTTATCCCGACTTTATCCCCAACGGAGAGGAAGAGAAGGTCCTGGACTTACGACCGTAATGTGTCATTTCTTTCTTTGATGTCAACCGCTTCGGAAGGGACCCCCCCTCTTACCTCTCCATCGGCCACGGCGGAGTAGTTCACCTGGGCGACCGTCACGGTGGTGGGCAATTCGGAGGCGTCTGCCAAGGTGGCCACTGTGGCTCCGGTGCCAACCTGCAAGACACCCCAAAGTCACCAGGGGTCCCCTCCCGAGGTCTCCTGCCCCCCCGTGCCTCCATTCACGCAGTGGCAAAGGGAAGGGACGGTATCCGTGAAGGGAGGGGGAGGGTATTGGCTGGGAAGGGCCAGGGCACGCTCACACGGGACAGTCTGACATGGGACCAATGACCTCATGATGAGGGGAAGGAGGGAGGGAGGGAGGAAGGAAGGGCAGGAGGGAAGGAAGAAGGGAGGGGGGAAGAGAAGAGGGAAGGATGGAAAGGAGGAAGCTGGAGGGAGGGAGATATGGGAAGGAAGGAAGGAAGGAAGGAAGGAAGGAAGGAAGGAAGGAAGGAAGGAAGGAAGGAAGGAAGGAAGGAAGGAAGGAAGGAAGGAAGGAAGGAAGGAAGGAAGGAAGGAAGGAAGGAAGGACGGGAGAAAGGAAGAGAGGGAAGGAGGGAAAGGAGATGAGAGAAGGAAGGAAGGATGACAGGAAGATGGAGAGGGAGGAAGGAAGGAAGGGAAGAAGAGAAGGAGGAAGGGAGGAAAGGAGGAAGGGAGGGAGGGAGGAAGATGGGGCAAGAGGGAGGGAAGGAAGGAAGGGAGATAGGGGAAGATGAGAAAAGGAAGAAAGGATGGAAGATGGAGGAAGGAAGGGGATGAGAGAAGGAAGAAAGAATGGAAGGAAGGAAGAGATGGAGGAAAGGAAGAAGATAGGGGTGGGAGGGATGGAAGGGAGGGAGGGAGGGAAGGAAGAAGGGAGGGGAAAAGAGGAGAGAGAAGGATGGAAAGAAGGAAGATGGAGGGAGGGAAGGAAGGAAGGGAGAGAAGTAGGGGAAGAAGGGAAGGAAGAAAGGAAGATGGAGGGAGGGAGGAAGGAAGAAAAGAAGGAAGGGGGAAGATGGGGGAAGGAAGGAAGGAAGGACATTTCAGCACACCCAATCTTTCCTTTTTCCGTGAAAATACAACCACATACGTTTCCATTATTACAGAACCCTATAATAACCCTTTTTTTTAATTAAAAACAAAAAACAAATATGAGCTGCCTCGTGCTGTTCCCACCCACGGATCCCGTCCTTCCCTGGTCCTCCAGCAGATCTGGAATCTGTCCACGTCCCCAGATCCAGTGGCTGAAGCTCATCCCGAAGCCGCCTCTGGGGGTGATCGTGAGTGAGCGGACCCCCCAAACCGACTTTCGCTCAGCACGGAGAACCCAAAAACTCTCCCCCCCCACCAACCAGAACCCCCCCTGAAAGACACGCCTCCCCCCCCTGTGGCCTCACCTGGATGAGGGACACGGTGCCGTCGGGGTTGCTGAAGGTCTGGACCATCGTCTGGGAGGGAACCAGGTGGGCGATGCTGTGCGTGGCCGTCACTGACTGGGTCTGCTGGTCTTCGAAAGCGTAGAGCAGGTCCTCCCGCCCGTGCTGCTTGTAGCAGTTCTTCACGATCGTCCGCAGCGCCTGGGTCCAAGACACCTGAGGCCAGGTGAGGAGGAGGAGGGGGAGGGGAGGGGGAAAAGGATCAGGAGGACGGAGGGATCTGGCCGACAGGTTAGCCAACAAAGCCGACTTGGGGTTCGTGGCACCCAGAGGACCGTTCGGCGGTTCGAATCTCACCAGGCTCAAGGTGGACTCGGCCTCCCGTCCTTCCGAGGTCGGCTAAGGGCTATTGCTACCCCTCCCTTCCTTCCAGGGTTACAATGCAGCATTGCAGGCTGACTCTGCCCACCGCCAGCAGTTCGATCCTGACCGGCTCCAGGTGGACTCAGCCTTCCCTCCTTCCGAGGTGGGTAAAATGAGGACCCAGATGGTTGGGGGGCAACAAGCTGACTCTAAACTGCTCAGAGAGGGCTGGAAAGCACTGGAAAGCGGTGTATAAGTCTAAGGGCTCATTGCCCTTCCTTCCTTCCTTCCTTCCTCCTTTTTCTCATTCCCTCCCTCCTTCCCTTTTTGTGCCTTCCTTTCTCTTTCTCATTTCCTCCCCTCCTTTCCTTCCTTCCTTCCTTTTCTCATTCCCTCCCTCCTTCCCTTTTTGTGCCTTCCTTTCTCTTTCTCATTTCCTTCCTCCTTTCCTTCCTTCCTTCCTTTTTCTCATTCCCTCCCTCCTTCCCTTTTTGTGCCTTCCTTTCTCTTTCTCATTTCCTCCCCTCCTTTCCTTCCTTCCTTCCTTTTTCTCATTCCCTCCCTCCTTCCCTTTTTGTGCCTTCCTTTCTCTTTCTCATTTCCTCCCCTCCTTTCCTTCCTTCCTTCCTTTTTCTCATTCCCTCCCTCCTTCCCTTTTTGTGCCTTCCTTTCTCTTTCTCATTTCCTTCCTTCCTTCCTTCCTTTTTCTCATTCCCTCCCTCCTTCCCTTTTTGTGCCTTCCTTTCTTTTTCTCATTTCCTTCCCTTCCTTCCTTCCTTCCTTTCCCTTCCTTCCTTCCTTTTCCTTCCTTCCTTCCTTCCTTCCTTCCTTCCTTCCTTCCTTCCTTTCCTTCCTTCCTTCCTTCCTTCCTTCCTTCCTTCCTTCCTTCCTTTCCCTTCCTTCCTTTCCCTTCCTTCCTTCCTTTCCTTCCTTCCTTCCTTCCTTTCCCTTCCTTCCCCTTCCTTCCTTCCTTCCTTCCTTCCTTTCCCTTCCTTCCTTCCTTCCTTCCTTTCCTTCCTTCCTTCCTTTCCCTTCCTTCCTTCCTTCCTTCCTTCCCCTTCCTTCCTTCCTTTCCCTTCCTTCCTTCCTTCCTTCCTTTCCCTTCCTTCCTTCCTTCCTTTCCTTCCTTCCTTCCTTCCTTCCTTCCTTCCTTCCTTCCTTCCTTCCTTCCTTCCTTCCTTCCTTCCTTCCTTCCTTTCCCTTCCTTCCTTCCTTCCTTCCTCCCTCCCTTCCTTCCTTCCTTCCTTCCTTCCTTCCTTCCTTCCTTTCTTTCTTTCCTGTTAGAGTGCAGTATTGTAGGCTAACTCTGGTGTTGTCAGGGCGATCGTCGCTGGCAAGAAAGTTTTGCTCTTTTAGTTTTTTGACTGCCCCTTTTGAATGGTGTGCAAATGTTGCTTATCTCTATGTGCCCGTTGATGGCTGATGTGTCTGAGTGCCAGGCTTGCAGAAATTCTCTAGCATTTTTTCAGCTTGCCTTGGTCTGGGGTGCTCACCGTTCCCCAGTTAAAACTATAGCGGGGGATGTTCCCCTTTTGTGGGGTAAAATTAAGGAGTTTTATTTTTATTTATTTATAATTTGCCAAAAACGAAAACACGAATAATATAAAAATAAAATGATAGGAACAACAGGCCCGTTAGTGCACTTTTGCATGACCCCTTTACAGACCTCTTTAAATATGAAGTGAGGTCAACTTGTGACTGAAACTGAACATTTGTAGCTGAGACCCCGAATCAGGCAGAGTATTCCAGACTTTTGACAACTCTATTACAAAAAGCGCATTTTTTTACAGCCGAGTTTAGAACAGTTTACACCAGGGGTGTCCAACCTTGGCAATTTTCAGACTTGTGGACTTCAACTCCCAGAATTCCTCAGCCAGCTTTGCTGGCTGAGGAATTCTGGGAGTTGAAGTCCACAAGTCTGAAAGTTGCCAAGGTTGGACACCCCTGGTTTACACTGAGTTCAAAGCGGTTGTTTGCGCACGTATTCACAGGTAAAACTTTGCTATGTATAATTTTGTATGCAATACCTACGTCCAACCTCAAGCGATGCAGTTCCAGGTTATCCAAACCAAGAATTTCGAGGCTAGTAGCGTAGGGCAGTGATCCCCAACCTTTCTTATGCCGCGGCCCGGTATCCCCAACCTTTTTTATGGCGCGGCCCGGTACCGGCATTAGCTGGGCGCCGCCATCTTTTTTTGATGAAAAAGTGCTTCCGGTGAGCTTTCTACCCAGAAAAGCTCACCGGAAGCACTTTTTTTATCAAAAAAAGATGGCGGCGCCCAGCAAACCAGCGGCCCGGTAGGACTCGTTCCACGGACTGGTACCGGTCTGCGGACCGGTGGTTGGGGACCCCTGGCGTAGGGAATTCGATGGTGCGCAGAAGAGTGCAAACCCTTTCTCGTAAAGTACTTCCGAACCCGCTCAATTGTGCTAATATCCGATATCGGGTAGGGATCCCAAACAGTTGAACAGTACGCCGAGGTTTTTATCATGTATTCTGAGTGATTTTTTGTTCTTAGCTGAGTTCCTAGGCCTCACCGTGTGCCAAACCTAAGAAAGACTCGTTGCTGACAGAAGGAAGATGGTGTTCAAGAACTTACCCTCTGCTTCTGCTCCTCTGTCCGGACATCGCTGCGGACGTTAGCCCAGGGAATGTCCTCTGGCCACCAAATCGGTTTGCAGCTCTCCTTCCCCCAGCCTGGCTTTCCGCGACCCGTTGAGTATTTCAGCATTTCAGGGATGAAAGCCCTCAGCTGGGCCTGTGGCATTAAGGGGAAAATAATAACGATAACAATAATAACAATAATAACAATAATGATGTAAAGATTGGGGAAGCAAAGGCCTGCATCAGGTAGTCCTCGAATGTTATATGTAGAAATTACATATTATGAGTTACACCTGTGGAAATGAAGAACAGAAGGGAAGCCATACTTATCCGATACGTGAACTATGCAATGATTATTGGACAGTTATATAACTCTATCTAATAAACATGTACTGTTTGGTAACTTGTTATGTTCTAAAGTAAGGCTTTTGGGTAGAACACGGGCCTGTACTTCTCGGCATAAGGATATGTGTAGGAGATACCAGGTTATCCCTGTCTTGAAAGGAACTGGGTAATGATCTATTGTATTACAGATGGTCATAACAGGACCATAAACAGGAAGAAGAAGCCATGAGAACGAGGATAGTTTCCAAGAACAAGGAAACAGGTGCTAGACAACAATAATATGGGCGTGGCGTAGGAAGATACGTAGCTTGAATAGATTGTGAACCCAGGAAAGGAGCAGAGACTGTATATCTGAACCTGTATATAAACCCCAGCCTTCCTGGGAACCATGTCTTCTGCCATGAGCAGAATTCCCTTTTGCAAAAGCTTAATCATAAAGCTCTTGTTCACATATCTCCAGTTGTTTTGTGATTATTATCACATCGAACTTACAACAATTCATTACAACGGCACCGAAAGAAGCGATTGATGAACATTTTTCGCGCTTACGACCTTGTCAACTCATAAAATATTTCTCTGGTCTTTTTAGAGTTGGCAATACCATTCGGTCAGAATTGAAGCAGCTTCTTGGATGAGAAGCGAAATGTCTTCAAGGAAAAAAAAGGGAAAATTCAGTTGCTTTTTGGGAAAAAAAAGCACCTTTGGGACAGGACAGGAAAAATATTGAATGCTTTCGAAGTCTGGAGTTGGAGAAGATTCTTGAGGACACCAAAACAAAGCCAACAAGGGACCATCAACCAGATCGATCCACGGTTCTCACTTGAGATATGTTTCTGCAGCTGTTCTTCAATCCTTCTAGATTTCCCATGAAATCGCTATTTACATTTCGCAAATTGCATTGGAAATCCTTGCCGGATGAACCGTGGAACCTACAAATGTTGTGTGTCATGTACAACGATGCTGCACAAAATGAAGATTATTATTTTTTTAACCCACGGGGAAATGCTGCCGTGTTTAGGGTGTATTTATCTGCAGAGTCGCTGATTCTGACCCCTGAGAGTTGCATCATCCTCTACAGGACTCTGCGGTGTTCTTTTCTTCACGGAGAAACACACCGTTATTGAGGGGTGCGTTTGTCCTCCAGGATAGATATCAAGTGAGGGAAGGCTGGAGATTTGGCCCCAACTTAGCACCCCAGGAATTGAATGATCAATTGATTGATTATGTGTCATGAAGTTGGTGTTGGCAAGGAAGTTTTTTTGGTCTTTTAGCTTTTGCATTATCTGTTTTGAATGGTGTGTACATGTCGCTTATCTCTATGTGCCCGTTGATGGCTGATTTGTCTGATTGCCATGCACTGAGGAATTCTCCAGCATTTTTGGACCTGGCTCGGTCTACGATGCTCCTATCGACCACACTGATAGATTTGGCTCTAATTTAGCACCAGGATATCGACGGATCAATTGGTTGATTATGTGGCACGAAGTTAAGTGTTGGCAAGGAAGTCTTTTTAGCTTTTGGATCATCTGTTTTGAATGACGTGTACATGTTGCTTATCTCTATGTGCCCGTTGATGGCTGATTTGGTGTCCAGGAATTCTCTACCATGTTTGGACCTGGCTCGGTCTATGATGCTCCTAGGGACCACACAGATAGATTTGACTCTAACTTTGCAGAAACAGACTTCAGGAACTGATCAAAGAAAGGTTCTCGTTTGCCCAGGTCAGGTCTTCCAACAGTGCGCCCATCATACCTCGGCACCCCACTGCTTCAAAACTCATTGAATTCAGTTTTCAATATGTTTTGAAACTGAAATCTTGTCCCGGCCATCCTCTTTCTCCCTGTATTCGACGTGCAAGGAAGAACTTGCTCACGCTGGCTGTCTTGTGACTCGCTATGCCTTCTGGCTGAAATAGCAGGACATGGGTCTGAAGCGATTCTCAGTCATCCAGGTCATGGTTGTCCCAAATGTGCTTTTTCAGGAGGCAACTGAACTCTGGGTTGATCGTCTAATCGTCCATCTGTTTAATGTCTGCAGAGGTTTTAGTTTGTCCAGGTCATAGTTTTTCGCCAGTTAGTCAGAACTGAAGAAGCTTCTTAGATGAGAAAGCGAAAGGTCTTAAAAGAAAAACCAGAAAGTCCAGGTGCCTTTAAAATAAAAGCCCCTTTGGGAGATCCATTTGTTTGTTTCCTTGGCTGTCTGTGGTCTTCTCAAGAAACTTCTCCAACACCCAAGTTCAAAAGCATCAATAGAGGTAGTTCCCGGTTTACAACCATTGATTTAGCGACGAAGTTACAACAGCACTGAAAAAGGCGACTTATGACCGCTTTTCACACTTACGACCGTTGCAGCAATCCCCACGCTCACGGGATCCAAATTTGGATGCTGGGCAACTGGTTCGTATTTATGACGGTCGCAGTGTCCCCGGATCCCCTTTTGCGACCTTCTGGCAAGCAAAGTCAAAGGGGAAATCGGATTCACTTAACAACCGTGTTATTAGTTTGACAACAGCAGGGATTCACTTAACAACGGTGGCAAAAAAAAAAGGGCGTAAAATGGTGGGAAAGCCTCAACCATTGGAAATTTCTGGCTCAATTACGGCCAACCTGTGTGCTCTTCCAATCCTGCTTCTTCGAAATTCAATTCTTGGTTCCACAGAGGGTAACGGGCGATATTCTGAGTCATACCCTGAGAATATGTGGCTGCGAAATGATGAAATCTGATAGCATGATTTCGGATCCACTCCTCCTCCTCCTCCTCCTTTTTCTCTTGGTAGGAAGGAAAGGGAGTGACTTACTTTCCCCCAAGGCTTTCTGAAAACCTTTTTAAAGAGGTCAAACGACAGGAATGGAAAATTTTATTCCTCCGAAATCTGGGGAGTGAATGGCAGGGCACAATTGCTTAATCCCTTATGTGTCCAATCACACTTGGCCAATAAAGTATTCTATTCTTCTTAAGAGCTGCCTGTCTTTGATTTCAAGACTGCAATGGCCACCCTCCCTTAACTCAAAGAACGTTTCTCTCTCTCTCTCTCTCTACTCCAGGTATGAAATCCAAGATTTTTCAGGTGTCCCTAATCATTCCATGAAGAGGTATAATAGCTATGGAAATAATCGCCCTATAGTGCCCCCTAGTGTCTACTAAATAACATGGCAATGATTACATTGCAGTATAATATCATGATCAGAAAGCAGCTTAAGTAAGCTTTTTTTTTAAATAAAAATTTTTTTAAAAAATTGTTAAGCCACAAAAAAGGTGCTGAGTTTCGTACACTGGTGTTTCCCAGCCTTTGGGACTTGAAGAGGGGTCGATTTCAATTCCCAGAATTCCCCAGCCAGAAGGCTGAGTCCAACACATCCTAAAAGTACCGATGGAAGAGGATATTTGTAGCTCAGGGTTGAGCTGTGGGGGCCCTTGATGCTCTCTCTCTGAGCTTGGTGGTTTTCTTGCAGACGTTTCATGACCCAGCTAGGGAACATCATCAGTGCTGGAAGGGAAAGGCGGAGGAGGAGGAGAAGAAAGGAAGAGAAGGAGGAGGAGGAGGAGAAGAAGGGAAGAGAAGGAGGAGGAGGAGAAGGGAAGAGAAGGAGGAGAAGGAGGAGAAGAAGGGAAGAGAAGGAGGAGGAGGAGGAGGAGAAGGGAAGAGAAGGAGGAGGAGGAGGAGAAGAAGAAGGGAAGAGGAGGAGGAGAAGAAGAAGGGAAGAGAAGGAGGAGGAGGAGGAGAAGAAGGGGAGGAGGAGGAGGAGGAGAAGAAGGGAAGAGAAGGAGGAGGAGGAGGAGGAGAAGAAGAAGGGAAGAGAAGGAGGAGGAGGAGGAGAAGAAGAAGGGAAGAGAAGGAGGAGGAGAAGAAGAAGGGAAGAGGAGGAGGAGGAGAAGAAGGGAAGAGAAGGAGGAGGAGGAGAAGAAGAAGGGAAGAGAAGGAGGAGGAGGAGAAGAAGAAGAAGGGAAGAGGAGGACTGTAAGGTCCTTGGTGCTCTCTGAGCTTGGTGGCTTTCTTGCAGACGTTTCATGACCCAGCTAGGGAACATCATCAGTGCTGCAAGGGAAAGGCATTTGCAAAAGAGAAGGGGAGGTGGAGGAGGAGAAGAAGGGAAGAGAAGGAGGAGGAGGAGGAGAAGAAGAAGGGAAGAGAAGGAGGAGGAGGAGGAGGAGGAGGAGGAGGAGGAGGAGGAGGAGGAGGAGGAGGAGGAGGAGGAGGAGGAGGAGGAGAAGAAGGGAAGAGAAGGAGGAGGAGAAGAAGGGAAGAGGAGGAGGAGGAGGAGGAGAAGGGAAGAGGAGGAGGAGGAGGAGAAGAAGAAGGGAAGAGAAGGAGGAGGAGGAGAAGAAGAAGAAGGGAAGAGGAGGAGGAGGACTGTAGGGTCCTTGGTGCTCTCTGGGCTTGGTGGTTTTCTTGCAGACATTACATGACCCAGCTAGGTAACATTATCAGTGCTAGAAGAGAAAGGGGTTTGCAAAAGAGAAGGGGAGGAGGAGGAGAAGTACTTTGGGATCCTTGGTTACATGACCCAGTTAGGTAACATCAACAGTGCTGGAAGGGAGTGGGGTTTGTGGAGAGGAGGAGGAGGAGGAGGAGGAGGAGGACCACCGCAGGAGCTTGGTGCTCTCGGAGGTTGTTTCCTTGCAGAAATTTCATAACCCCAAAAGGTAACAGCGTCAGTGCTAGGAGGAGTGGGGTTATAGACATAGGAAGCAAACCCCTCTCCCTTCTAGCATTGATGATGTTCAGTGTTGGGTCATGAAACATCTGCAAGAAAACCCAACCAAGCTCAGAGAACACCAAAGACCCCACATCTTAAAAAGTCCCCAAGATTTAAAAAAAAATAAAAATGATGCCATAGACGAACATGTTTCCCCAGAGAATCCCAGGTCTTTCAGCACGGGACCCTCCCTCTGCCCCAAAGGAGGCCTCCTTCCTCTACGCAACGGGCCCTCTTCAGCTCACCCCAAAGACCCTGTGATTGATTTTATTTTTTTAAAACCTGCTTCTTACGATCGCCTCTTCTTCAAGGGAGAAGCAGGCCAAGGGCAGAGATGGAGAGAGAGAGAGAGAGAGAGATGCTTCTATTCAGGGGCCGGGGGGGGTCCGTACGCTCCACCTGGCTGCTTTCAGAAGTTCTATTTTGGGGTCCCCCAGATGGATTAATTAGGAAGCCAGAGTTCTGCACCACGCCGAGCACTTGCCCGGGGGACGCAATCAACGAGAGCCACGCACAAGCGAGCCCACTCAGGCAGGAGAGCTTTAATGACGAGCAGAACGGGACCAGCCGTCAGCACCGTCCCTGCGCTTCCCCAGGACTAATCAGGGTTCTCAAAACAGCCCAACATGCCCAAGCCTCCATTTCAGAGTCCAGGTTTCGCAGCTGGCGAGGCCTCCCTGGCGTGTACAGGCGGTCCTGGGCTTAGGGTCGCAACGGAGCCCCGTTTTTCTGCTTTGGCTAAGCGGGACCGCCGTTGAGTGAGGTTTTGCCACCGTTTTAGGTCCTTCCTTGCCATCATTTGTTCAGTAAACTGTTGCAGTTGTTAAGTTAGCCACACAGGATGTGAAGGGAATTTGGCTTCGGAGGCTCAGGAACGGACTCGTATTTATCTATTTAGAAAAGGTGTATTGCCATCTGCTCTCACAGGGCGACTCCGGGAGGTTTATGAGGACAAGTAGAATAAAAACACAGTAGAAAGGAAGGAAGGAAGGAAGGAAGGAAGGAAGGAAGGAAGGAAGGAAGGAAGGAAGGAAGGAAGAGGGGAGGAAGGAAGGAAGGAAGGAGGAAAGGAAGGAAGGAAGGAAGGAAGGAAGGAAGGAAGGAAGGAAGGAAGAAAGAAAAAAAGAAAGAAAGAAAGAAAGAAAGAGGGAGGAAGGAAGGAAGGAAGGAAGGAAGGAAGGAAGGAAGGAAGGAAGGAAAGAAAGAAGAGAAAGAAAGAAAGAAAGAAAGAAAGAAAGAAAGAAAGAAAGAAAGAAAGAAAGAAAGAAAGAAAGAAAAGAATGAAAGAAAGAAAAAAGGAAGGAAGGAAGAAAGGAAGAAAGAAAGAGGGGAGGGAGGAAGGAAGGAAGGAAGCAGGAAAGGAAGAAAGAAAGAAAGAAAGAAGGGAAGGGAAGGAAGGAAGGAAGGAAAGAAAGAAAAGAATGAAAGAAAGAAAAAAGGAAGGAAGAAAGAAAGAGGGGAGGGAGGAAGGAAGGAAAGAGGAAAGAAAGAAAGAAAGAAGGGAAGGAAGGAAGGAAAGAAGGAAGGAAAGAAAGAAAAGGAAGGAAGGAAGGAAAGAAAGAAAGAAAGAAGGAAGGAAGATAATAAAAAGTTTGTGACGGCTGCAGTATGCCGGGATACGTGATTTCCCCTTTGGTGACCGTTTGACGAGCAGAGTCCAGGGGCCAAGCCAGGCTCGCTTAACAACCATGTTCCTAACTTAACACCTGCAAAGGATTCCCTTGAAGACCGTGGCGAGGAAGGCCGTAAAGTGGGGCAAAACTCCCTGGAGAAGGGTTCCACTTAGCCAATGGCAATATGGGGCTGGCATTGGCGTCGTAAGTCAAGGACTGCCTGCATTTCGGAAGATCACCGCGGCTCTCCCAGGAGGGGCAGAATTAAGTGCGCCTCCGAGGAGTTGTGTGAGAAGAGGCAGAGAGAGAGAGAGAGAGAGAGAGAGAGAGAAAGAGAGAGAGAGAGAGAAAGAGAGAGAGAGAGACACACACACATGCTTGACTGGGGGGAGAGAAAAATAAATAAAAATCAAAAACCAATCGGCCAGAGACGTGGAATGCTCCCTCCCTCTCTTAGCAACCTGGTGCAAGTTTCCACCTCCCTTGGTTGGTTACCTGGGTCATTTTATCCACCGAGACCGGAATCCCGTCGATGGTGAGCGGGGGCAGCTCGGAGTTAACCTCCTGCGGCGCAGGTGCGTGCTCCAACAACGCTGACTCCAAATCTTCCAGGATCATGCTCTTGTACTTGCGCACCTGTGGGGAAATCGCAGAGGTTCAGGTAAACAAGGGACAGGAGGGAAGAAACTGCTAAGTAACAGAAACTGGAAGGGCGGGGGAAGAGGAAGGCATTGGAGTTGCTCGGGGTGGCTGCGCAGCTGAGCCAGCAAACAACGCGCCCGCAGCTGCCCCGGGAAAAACAGCCCTTGGCCCCCAAAGGATAAGAGGTGCGAAGCCGAGATGATGAAACGGCGAGCACGCCCGGCGGGGTTAAGGGGGGGTTGCTGGAGAAGGTTGTGAGGTGTAGGGCAGGGGCTTTAGTGAAGGTGGGGTGGGGGTGCTTGGTGAGGTTCTCAGCCAGGCCCTCGAGGCTTTCAAGTCCCTCCTCTTGGGGAGGTTGGATGGAGGGGCAGGCACTTGATTGGGGATCAAGCAGAAAAGAGTTTTCTAGCTCAGGGTTGAACGGTGGGGTCCTCGTTGGGTCTCTTGAGCTGGGAGGTTTTCCTCGGGGGACGTTCCGTGACCCAGCTAGGGAACATCATCGGGGCTGGAAGGGAGCGAGTGGGGTTTGTGTAGTGGTGGTGGAGGAGGAGGAGGAGGAAGAAAAGGAGAAGGTGGGATTATGGGTGCTTGGTGCTCCGAGGGTCCTTGCAGACGTTTTCATGACCCAACTGAGGAACAGCATCAGTGCCAGAAGGGAAGGGAGGTTGAAGAGAGGAGGAGGAGGAGGAGGAGTGGGGGAGGAGGAGGAGGACTGTGGGGTCCTTGGTGCTCTCTGAGCTTGGTGGTTTTCTTGCAGACATTTCATGACCCAACTAGAGAACATCATCAATAGTAGGAGAGAGTGGGATTTGCAGAGAGGAGGAGGAGGAGGGGGAGGAGGAGGAGGAGGAGAATGACAACTGTGGGGTCCTTGGTGCTCCCTGAGCTTGGTTGTCTTCTTGCAGACGTTTCATGACCCAACTAGACAACACGATCAATGCTAGAAGGGAGGGAGGTTTGGTCTCCTTTTATATACAAGTCGTTCACCCCATCAGTGTTGGTGGGAGTGTTCTTGGGTGTTTCTTAATTAGGCTGTTGCTTACTATTTGAACTGTCTGAGTTGTTAGTTCCTTAACGGGAGCATTTTAACTCGTCTTTTTCAAATGGTGTGTAGACGTTGTTTACATCTATGTGCCTGTTGATGGCCGATTTGTTTGAATGCCAGGATTCCAGGTATTGTCTACTGTTTTAGGGCTTGATGTGAACAAGGAACCCTCAAGAAGAAAACGACACTCCCACCAACACTAACAAGCAAACCACTTGTACATAAGCAGAGCAAACTCCCCTCCCCTCTAGCCCTGATAGTGTTACCTATTTGGGTAGTGAAATGTCTGCAAAAGAGCCAAGCACAGGGAATGCCACAGTCCTCCTCTTCCTCCTCTCCAAACCCCACTCCCTTCTAGCACGGAGGACGTTACCTAGATGGATAATGAAATGTCCGCAAGAAAACCACCAAACTCAAAAGAGAGCACCAAGTTGTAAATATGTAGTTGTAAATATGCTTTCTTGTATCTCACTTTTCACCTTTGAGTAACAATAAAATAACTACCTGGTTATTTGGGGAGGGGCAAAGAGTCAGAAGCAAAGACCTTCCTGGCTAACGTACAATGGCCTTGGCATCTCCTCACTGGCATCCGCCATCTTCTTCCGGCGATTCCTAAACTTTTCCATTCTCTCTCCCCTACAGTGCAATTCCACTTGCAGGCTCCCAAACTGGGAGGGGGCGAGGAAGGAGCAAATCTTACCACGTTCTCCAGGGGCGCCGCCCCAAAGACTTTGAAAACCGGGTTGGGTTTGGAGGGGGAGATGCAGAGGACGATGGCTTGTTGCCCGACCCGCGTGGTGTATTCATCCAGGGTGGCCCGCAGCTTCCTGGGGTCAGAAGGACGAGAAAAGGAAGAAGAACTGGCTTTAAAAGATATTCCCCCCCCACTCCAGGAAAGACAGACCCACCCTATCATTTCCTCCCGCGCCCTCAAGGCCTTTGGCTTTAAACTTTCCCACCATGTCAGGTTTTGCATAATGGGATGAAGGCCTCCCCGTTTCGGCCAAATGGTAAAAAGGGATGGAGAAATCTCATATATTTATTGATTCAAGTTGATAGGCCACCCGTCTCACTTGTCAGGTGACCCTCGGTGGCTTACAATAGGATAAAAAGTAAAAAATAAATAAAGGGTGCTACAAGACAATTAAAGCTAGAAGAATTAGAAATGCTAAAAGGCAAGATGAGGTAAAAGCGTGTGCACAATGTAGACGTATTGAATATGAAAATAAGTTGAGATTAAATAAATTAAAAAGCAAAATACAGTGAGTTCTAGTCCCGCCTTAAGTATTAAAGCCAGCTGGGTGACTTTGGGCCAATCACCAGGAGACGGTGAGTTCTAGTCCCGCCTTAAGCATTAAAGCCAGCTGGGTGACTTTGGGCCAATCACCAGGAGACGGTGAGTTCTAGTCCCGCCTTAAGCATTAAAGCCAGCTGGGTGACTTTGGGCCAATCACCAGGAGACAGTGAGTTCTAGTCCCGCCTTAGGCATGAAAGCTGACTGGGTGAGTTTGGGCCAATCACCAGGAGACAGTGAGTTCTAGTCCCGCCTTAAGTATTAAAGCCAGCTGGGTGACTTTGGGCCAATCACCAGGAGACGGTGAGTTCTAGTCCCGCCTTAAGTATTAAAGCCAGCTGGGTGACTTTGGGCCAATCACCAGGAGACGGTGAGTTCTAGTCCCGCCTTAGGCATGAAAGCTGGCTGGGTGACTTTGCGCCAATCACTCTTTCTTAGCCTAACCCACCTCACAGGGTTGTTGGGTGGAAAATAAGAGAAGGGAGGAATATTGATATACAGATAGTCCTGAACTTACAACAGTTCATTTAGTGACCGTTCAAAGTTACAACATCACTGGACAAAGTGATTTATGACCGTTTTCCACACTTACAACTGTTGTAGCATCCCCATGGTAAGCATCCGGATGCTTGACAACTGACTCACCTTTATGACAAGTTGCAGGGTTTCCTGCCTAAGCAAGCAAGGGGTTGGACTAGAAGACCTCCAAGGTTCCTTCCAACTCTAAGAGAAGTACCAACCAACTTTGGGTCAATCCATAAGCGTCCGGGAGGCCTGCCATTGCCTTTTGCGGCCTTCTGACAAGCAAAGCCCATGGGGAAACCCGATTCACTTAACAACGGCAGCGGCAAGAAAAGTCGTACAACAGGGCCAAACTCACCACCAACGTCTCACTTAGCGACGCAACATTTGGGGCTCAATTCTGTAAAGGAACTACGGGAGGGCTGGCAGGGGACAATTGAGGGACATTTCGAATTGTAGCACTAAAGCAGGTGTCCAACCTTGGCAACTTCAAGACTTGTGGACTTCAACTCCCAGAATTCCTCAGCCAGCTTTGCTGGCTGAGGAATTCTGGGAGTTGAAGTCCACAAGTCTTAAAGTTGCCAAGGTTGGACACCCCTGCACTGAAGCTTGTTGATTGTTATCGGGATAAAAAACACCTCCTGTCTCCACAAAACAAGGTATCCTCAGGTGCCAGCCGCGCCTCCGAGGGGCACCCGGGCAGAGAGACGGTGAGAAGCCAACGGGGAACGGTGCCAGCTACTAAGCGCCCAATACAGAGCTTCAAAATCAGGTGGCAAGCAGCTCTGGAGAGACCCCGTCGTAACTTTGAACAATCGCTGAGCAGCCAGCCGTACGTCGAGATCGGCTCGTGTTGTTCTGAAACATCGCTGGGGCTTTTGAAGAAGGAGATTGCACAGCCGTTTGTCCGGAAGGGTGTTGGGCAAGGGGTGTCCAATCCTGGCCACTCTTAAGTCTTGTGGACTTCGACTCCCAGAATTCCCCAGACTTCCTGCTTTAAGATGGGTGGATTCTGGGGGTTGAAGTCTCCGTGTCTTAAAGGTTGGTGTAGACCAGGGATATCCAACCGTGGCGACTTTAAGATCTGTGGACTTCAACGCCCAGAATTCCCCAGCCAGCCTGCTTTAAGATGAGTGGCCGAGGTTGGACAAACCTCATTATCCTGGCTCAAGCAAGGGGTTGGACTAGAAGACCTCCAAGGTCCCTTCCAACACTCTTATTCTATTCTGTAATATCACCAAACCTTGGTTAAATTCAGTTTTCAAGGGCGGCTATTTTTAATGTGCAGACTGGTTGCAAAGTTACTTTGTCATCACTGCTGTAACTACGGCCGCTAAACGAGGCAGTTGCTAAAACGAGGACTACCTGTAGAAGCATGAATTCAAGTGAAACATGCACATTTAAGGTAGCTAGGATGGAGGAACTAAGAACAAATGGAGAGGAAACATTTTTTTAAACACCCTGAAGATAGATAGATGGATGGATGGATGGATGGATGGATGATTGATACAATGATAGATAGATAAAGATAGATGGATAGATATGATTGATAGATGATTGATTGACAGAAGATAGAGATAGATAGATAGATGGATAGAGATGATAGAAGATAGATATAGATGGATGGATGGATGATGATTGATAGATGATAGATAGAAGATACAAGAGATAGATAGATAGATAGATAGATAGATAGATAGATAGATAGATAGATAGACAGACAAGATAGATAAACTTCTATCTATCTATCTATCTATCTATCTATCTATCTATCTTTCACTGTATCTATCTATCTATCTGTGTCTGTCTGTCTGTGTTTGTCTGTCGGTATTTAGATAAACAAATGTACAGATATAGAAAGTCAGAGAGAGAGGGAAAACTTTATTTTCAAAGTTAAAAGATAAACAAAAAAGTTTTGAAAAAAATAAAAGCTAAAAAAGTATAAGAATGAAAGAAGGGGAAAAAAAAGAAAGACAAACATAAACAGAACCAACTTCCTTTGGTAAAGATACGAACAACAAACACATCCATCCCTGAACTCCAACATTTATATCTATTCTATTTCCGTAGTCCAGCAACCCTGAAGCTATCTCTGTGGCATCTGGTCCACACCAGAGGACTTGCCAGTGCCAACCTCCCAAGCCCACCGCGGGGACCCGTCGCTAGGACGACCAACTCTGCCAAAGCACCAAGGGGTTGGTTACCCCGTCGATACCGAGCAAGACTGGGCCAGGCGTTGCAACAGCAGGCCGGGGAAAATAAAGCGGAAGGTTGCATCAGAGAAGCCCTTGAGGGAAAGAGAAGCGGAAAAGTCGCTCCCAACGAGCGTTCAGCTTGGTTCTCCTTGGGAAACGGCCCGAAGCCCGTTCCGAGAGATGCGTGTCCTGTCTCCTGGCCTTGTGCATTGGCTCACATCTGGCCATTCCCAGTGAGAAGAAAGCTTGTGTTGGTAACTAGCCAGGAGGTTACGCTCCCCTCAGGGCACCCAAAGGATAAAAATGGGTAGGTGCCCCAGTCCCTCCTACTTGGGCCAGCTCTCCTTTGGACGACTGCAATGTGCCTTACGTGGGGTCACCCTTGAAGACTACCTGGAAGGTTCACAGGGTTCTGGAGTGAAGTTGGAGGGGGGAGGAGTGGCGGCTTGATGGGACCTCTGGGCTCTCCAACCTCACACCTTATGGCAAAACTGGACGTGGGGATCAGTTTCCTTCTGCAACTCAAGAGGTTGGTGGGTTGCTACTTCCAAAGCCCCACGTGGCTTAGTATGTGGATAACAACAGAGACAGAAAAGAGAGGAAGAGAGAAAATATGGACAGTCAGTGAGAATGATCGATCGATCGATACAGACAGACAGACAAATACATATACTGAGCGGATGGGTGGAGAGAGAGGCAGACAGACAGACAGTCGGTCAAGTAGTTAGACTGGGTGGATAGATGATAAATAGGTAGGTAGGTAGACAGACAGACACTCAAGTAGATAAACTGGGGGGATGGGTGGAGAGAGACAGACAGACAGACAGTCGGTCAAATAGTTAGACCGGGTGGATAGATGATAAATAGGTAGACAGACAGACAGACAGACAGACAGATAAACTGGGGGATGGGTGGAGAGAGACAGACAGACAGTCAAATAGTTAGACTGGGTGAATAGGTAGGTAGGTAGGTAGATAAATAGACAGACAGATATGTGATAGACCAGGGGTTCCCAAACTTGACAGTTTTAAGACTTGTGGACTTCAACTCCCAGAATTCCTCCTCCAGTCATCTTAACTCAGGGATTCTGGGAGTTGAAATCCACAAGCCTTAAATTGGCCAAGTTGGAAGACCCTTGTGATAGTCAGATAGATAGACTGGGTGAATGGATGGATGAGTGGATATTTGATGGATGGATGGATGGATGGATGGACGGACGGACAGAGAGACAGTTAGATGTACTAGCTGGATGATGGGTGGATAACGATAAAGAGAGAGAGTAAGTGGGTGGGTAGACGAATGGATGGATGAACAGATAGATAAGATAGTGTGAAAGAGAGGAAATCACCTCCACACCTGCAAGAGTCTGTTTCTGGAGGCCCAACCGGAAGGCCCTGTGCTGCCCCCCTCGCCGGTCCAGCTGGGAATCCTGGGATGCGCTGGTGGCCAGAGATTGGTGGGGCAAGAGCTCTTACCGTAACAACCGCGTCTGCTGCCTCTTGCGGATGGATGGGTTGGACTCAAAAACGTGAGGGCGCTTCCTTTTTTTACCGGTGGCCACGGCAGCGGCGGCGGCCATTCCCACCGGTCCTGAGAAGAAAAGAGAGATCTGAAAGACCCAAAAGAGAAAAGCCAGGGACATTGGAGATCTCTGCTCAATTCAGATGTGGTGGGTCACAGCTCCCATCATTCCCAGTCGCAAAGGGGGAGGGGGGGGCTGATGGTTCCTCAGAAAAGGGGCAAGCTGGCTGGGAATTCTGGCAGCTGCCTTCCGAACAAAAGACAGGCAGTTCTCGACTTGCAACGGTTCATTGAGTGACCATTCTAAGTGACAACAGCACTGTAAAAAAAAAAGCGACACGATCGTTTTTCACACGGCTGTTGCAGCCTCCCCTCAGTCACCTGGCAAAATTCAAATGCTTGGCAACCGACTCGCATTTATGACGAGCAAAATCAACGGGGAAGCCAGATTCACTTAACAACCGTGTGTCCTAACTTAACAAATGCAAATGATTCAACTTAACAACTCTGGCAAGAAATGTCGTATAGTAGGTCAAAATTCACTGAACGGCTGTCTCATTTAGCAAGAGAAACTTTGGGCTCAATCGGGATCATAAGGCAAAGACAGGTTTGAAGGGGGTTTTGCCCCGTTTTACGACCTTTCTGACCACAGCTGTTAAGTATATCAGTGGAGTTGTTCAAGTTACTGACCAGGTTGTTAAGTGAACCTGGCTTCCCCATTGCTCGTCCAAAGGTCGCAAGAAGGGATCATGTGACCTTGGGACAGCGACGGTCGTAAGTATGAACCAGTTGCCAAGTGTCTGAATTTTGAATCACATGGTTGTGAGTCTGCTACGAAAGTCGTGTGAAAAAGGGTCCTCAGTCCCTTTTTTTCAGTGCCGCTATCATTTTGAACGGTCACTAAACGAATGGCTGTGTAAGTCAAGGACTGCCTGTAGAGGAATCAATAAATGAACCCAGGCTATTTTAAAATGGAAAATAAGGCTACCTAACTGGAAAACTAAACCAAACAGATCCATTATTACTGTTCTGCTGCCCTCTGCAGGCTACGGATTCATCGTTAAGGGTTCTGGTTTCTGCAAAATATCCTGAAAAACTTCCAAGACCCAAAATAAAAAATAAAAAAAAAAACGTCCTTTGTAAAATGAACACAGGAAATTGAAGATACCAAGAAAGGCCATTTCCAGACTGCTTAAGAGCTGCTTAAATTCAACAGCAAAATATTGATTTTTAACAGCACATTTTCTTACTGGGAGAATGGGAATGTCAGATGGGAATATCACAATCACACACACACAACCAACCACAGAATTGATAAGAAAGCAAGGGTGCCTCTCCTTCCCAGAATATCCCTTTGCAGGGAAGTCCTCGACTCGCAGCAGTTCATTTAGTGGCCATTTGAAGTTATAAGGGCACTGAAAAACAAGTGACCTTTGAGCGTTTTTCACCCTTATGACCGTTGCAGCCTCCCTGTGGTCACATGATCAGAATTCAGATGCCTGGCCACTGACTCATATTTATGACGGTTATAGTGTCCCGGAGGTCACATGATCCCCCTTTGCGACCTTGACAAGCAGAGTCATTGGGGAAGACAGGTTGACTTAACAACGGAGGCAGGAAAACTCATAAAATGGGGCAAAATTCACTTGGCAAAATGTTTTCCTTAACAATAAAAATAGATATAGGATAGATAATATATGAGAGAGAGAGAGAGATAGGATAGATAATATGATAGATAGATAGATAGATAGATAGATAGATAGATAGATAGATAGATAGATAGATAGATAGATATGGATGATAGATTGATAGATGATAGAGAGATAATATGATAATGAAAAAGATAGATATAGATGATATAGATAATGATATAGATTGATACACATAGACATAGATAATAGATAATGAAAGATAAGATAGATAGATAATGAAAGATAGAATATAGATAGATGATAGATTGATAAATTGATAGATATGGATGGATAACAATGGATTGATAGACAGATGATAGACAGATATGATAGATAACAAAAAAGATGGATGAAAATGAAAGATAGAAGATAAATAGACAGATAGTAGATAAAAGATAGATCATGATAGATTGATAGAGACATAGATGATAGATAATGAAAGAGAGATGATAGCTAATGAAAGTAAATAGAAGACAGATAATGATAGATAGACATAGATGATAGATAATGAAAGTTAGAATATAGATAGATGATAGATCGATAGATATGGATGGATAATGATAGATTGACAGACAGATATATAGATGATAATAGACTGATATGATACATAACAAAAAGAGAGATGATAATGAAAGATAGAAAATAGATGATATAGATAGTAGGTGAAAGACAGATAATTATAGATTGATACAGACATAGATGATAGATAATGAAAGAGAAGATAGATGATAGCTCATGAAAGATAGAAGATAAATAGAAAACAGATAATAGTTTGATAGACAGATAGACATAGATGATAGATAATGAAATAGAAGATAGACAATGATAGAATATAGATGATAGATCAATAGATATGGATGGATAACGATAGATTGATAGACAGATGATACAGATATGATAGATAACGAAAAGGATAGATGATGATAGATATAGATAGTAGGTGAAAAATAGATAATGATAGATTGATACATAGATATAATAAGAGAAAATAGATGATAGCTAATGATAGATAGAAGATAGATAATGATAGACTGATAGACAGACATAGATGATAATGAAATAGAAGACAGATAATGAAAGATAGAATATAGATAGATGATTGATAGATAGATAAATAGATAAAGAAAACAACAAAACAACAAAATTGTTGATAAATGCCTTGATAAATCTCTAGGTCTTTTTCTTCTGTCAGTTTTCTATGTTTCTAATTTTCAGGCTCTTGGCCAGACAAACGCACAGGCCCTGGTTGAATAAGATGTCAAGACAGCAGGATGCTTTAAAAAAAAAAGTCTTGAAGGCATGGTCAACTGATTTTTGGTGTCAACTACAAGCCAAGCCAAAGAGCGTTGCCAAGAGGCGCTGGGGAAGGAACCTAGGTGCCTCCACCTGTTCCCCCCCAGGCATGACTCAAAAGAAGGTAGCCAGAAGCCAGCAGAGCCAACCTACCTGCAGCGGCCAGGTGGGCAGTCACTTCGTCGGTGGCTGTGGAGTTGAGGATGTCCGAGTCGTCGTAGGACGTGTCCTCGGGCGAAGACGGGGAGTCCTCGTCAGCACTCAGCATGCTGTGCTCCGTGTACGTGGCCACGTGGACCTGCTGGACTTGCTGGGCCACCGCGTGGGCCTCTATGGTTGCCATGTGCTCCGTCTGGGTGACCGTATGTTCCTCCATGAATGGTCAGTGCTGCAGGGAAGGAAGGAAGGAAGTGGAGAAGAAGCTGTGACGACCAACCTCACAAAACCCTTCGGAGTGACGGATCTTTGACAGAGCTATTAGGGTGTGTGTGTGTGTGTGTTTCACAGGTTTACAATAGCTCGTTCAGAGTTATGGCAGCACGGATTTTACGACCTTCCTGGCCACAGTTGTGAAGTCAATCCCTGCAGTTTGTTAAGCGAGTTACACGGCTGTCGTTAAGCGGCTTCCCCCATTGGCTTCGCTTTGTCGGACAGTCGCCGAAGGGGATCGTGGATTTTGCAACCGTCTTAAGTACATGACAGTTGCCAAGCGTTTAAAATTGGATCACGCCACTGTGGGGATGCTGCCTACAGTTGTGTGACAGTTGTTAAAGTCACTTTTTTCAGGGCCGTTGTAACTTGGAACAGTTTGTTGTTAAGGGCTACCTGTGTTATATTTTACCTATCCTTTGGGGTTGCCAGTTTGCTTCTGGGTGCAATTCAAGGTGCTGGTTGCTACCCTCCACGGCATGGGGGCCTGGTTACTTGGGAGGGTCTTTGATAACACCTGTCCAGGTAATTTGATCCTGAAGATTTGGCCCAGGAGGTTCCTTTGATTAAACCATGTTATTTACTAGGGTTGTGGAAGCAGCTTCCCTCTTCCGGGATCTGCCATCTGGAGAGTTTTTATTTATTTTATTTACCACTCCAAATTGAATGGCATGCAAACTTCAGAAATAATAATAGTACAGTAGTCATGGACTTATGGCCACAAACATCATCATCGTCATCAATCATCTTTTATTGACCCCATAATCCCTTGCAGGGTGGAGTCTGAGCAACTGAATGGAGCTGAGTTCTTACTGGCCGGATGCCCTTCCTGTCACCAGGGTGGAGTTTTTCCCCCCCAGCAGATATATTCTCATTGTGCCCAGAGAGATAAATATCTGCCTCTACCTAGGATCGAACACACAGCCTCCTGATTGTGAGGCCAGAGCTCCACCTCTAGGCCACTGCACTTACTGACTTATGGCCACAATGAAACCCAAAATTTTCGTTGCTAAGCAAGGCAATTTTATTTTTCTTATATGTACCCATTTCATGTGGATTCACAGCTTGTATACCTTATCTTATTATCTTGTGGACAATTGGCAAATCAAATAAATAAATAAATAAATAAAATAAAATAAAATAAAATAAAAATAAAAAGTTGTGGACGCTTCGTCACTGGAGGTTTTTTTAAAAACAGACTGGGGCAGCCACCTGTCTGAAATGGGAGAGGGGGTTGGGCTAGAAGACCTCCAAGGTCCCTTTCTGGCTCTATTCTGATTCTGACAGTTAAGTCAGGTTCGCCCCGTTTTATGACCTTGCTTTTGCCATTGTGAAGTTAGTCACATGGTTGTTAAGTGAACTGGACTTCCCCCCATGGATTTTGCTTGACCCTGGGACACTGCGACCGTCGTAAATATGAGCCAGTTGCCAAGCAGCTGAATTTTGATGACCTGACTGCAGGGATGCTGCAACGGTCGTTAAGTGTGAAAAACTTTGGTTAGTGCCATTATAACTTTGGTTAGGAAGCGAATGGTTCTAAGCCAAGAACTACCTATAGATGAAAAACACTGACTTACCCTAGCCACTCTACAGGTAGTCCTTGACTTACGACCAAAACGGAGCCCAAAATTTCTGTCGCTAGAGTGAGATGTTTGTTAAGTGAATTTCCCCCCGTTTTATCACCTCCCATGCCACGGTCGTTAAACAAGTCTCTGCGGTTATTAAGTGAATCTGGCTTCCCTGTTGACTCTGCTTGTCAGAAGGTGGCAAAAGGGGATCATACGACCAAGGGATTCTGCAACCGTCATAAATGTGAGTCAGTTGTCAAGCATCCAAATGTAAGTCACATGGTATTCTGACCCAAACCTTGTTTCAAGGAAACCAACACCAAACAGAGGTAACAGCAAAACCTTTTAATGCTTCTCTGCGAATTCCATTCCTTCACGGTTCAAAGGCTGTTTCAAACTCATTGTCTCTGATAAGAACAAGGTGGTGCAAGGCTGCCAAGAACACTAAATACAATTGCCAAGAAATAGTTCAAACACAAAGAGTCTCCAAACACCAACCAAGATAATCCAAACGTCCACAAGGCTTGAGTGCAAAAACGTCTTTGCTTCCTGCAAAGAACTCCGGTTTCTTAGCTGGCTTTTATCTCCTCAGGGAGGGGCCTAAGACCTTTTTTTTTAGTGCCGTTGTAATTTCGACTGTTGTAACTTCGAATGGTCACTAAGTGAACTGTTGTAAGTCAAGGACTATTTATAATTCCCGGCTCAATTACTGTCATCAATCAAAGATGACCTACACTCATTCTTCATTTCGGTATATTATTTTAGTTTATTCAAAGAAAGTTAAAATACGGTCTGCTAAAAAGTATGTTTTTTTTTTAAAAAAAAAAGAATTTAAAAAACCCCACAGCAAACAAGATATTAAAAAGAAAAAAGCGACGTGTAAGTCAAGCTTGCCAAAGCGTCCGAATTTTGATCATGTGACCCTGGGGATGCTGCAGTGTGAAAAATGGTCATAAGTCACTTTTTCTCCAGGATGGATAAAAATCGATTAAAAAAAAAAAGAAATCAGTGTTTTTAAATGTAAATCAGATTGTTAAAAATCAAATTCATTTTAACAAAATGCTTTTGGAAGTAGAAAAAAATCTACCTAAAGATAGTTTTATGTTTAAGATCCATCGACAATTTAACAGTTAACAGATTAACAGATAATCAGAGTTGGAAGGGACCTTGTAGGTCATCTAGTCCAACCCCTGGACCAAGCGGGAGACCCTACACCACTTCTGACAGATGGCAGTCCAATCTCTTCTTGAAAGTCTCAAGTGATGAAGCTCCTATGACTTCCAAGGGCAACTTCTGTTCCATGGGTTGATTGTTCTCACTGTCAGAAAGTTTCTCCTCATTTCCAGGCTGAATCTCTCCTTGTTCAGTTTCCATCCATTATTCCTTCGTTTGTGGCAGGATGGGGTTGGGGTGGGGAATTCAAATCCTGCTGCTTGGACTTTGCAACAGCTTCTCCCAACTTGGGTGCATGCAGAGAGAGAGAGTGAGAATGAGAGTGAGAGAGAGAGTAAGTGAGTGAGAGAGAGAGAGAGAGTGAGAGAGTGAGTGAGAGAGAGAGAGAGAGAGAGAGAGAGAGAGAGAGAGTGAGAGAGTTAGAGAGTGAGAGAGAAAGAGTGAGAGAGAGAGAGAGAGTGAAAAAGTGTGTGTGTGTGTGTGTGTGAGAGAGAGAGAGAGAGAGAGAGAGTGAGAGAGTGAGAGAGAGAGAGAGAGAGAGAGAAGTCCTTATCAGTCTGGAGCAGGCCCCTTATTGCCCAAGGTGTGACAAGGTTTGCAAAAGATAACAATTCAAATTTAAACGTGTATTTTTCACTGCTTTGGGGCCACGTTGCAAGCACTGCAAATTAAAAAAAACAAAAAACTTCCTGACTTACGACAGTTCTTTTAGTGACCATTTCGAGTTACAATTGTTCCGGAAAAAAGTGACTTTATGACCGTTTTTTCACAGTTGCAGCGTCCTGACGACGGTCACGGGAACGCTTGTTTCGAGCTACTTGGAAGGAAAGGCACAATGAAAAACTTGAAATAAGTGTTAAATATTGATTTGGGTTTTAATGCGCGGTTCCTGCTATGCAGGCATTCCTCGACTTACAACAGTTTGTTTAGTGACCGTTCAAAGTCACAAAGGCTGTTTATTATTTTATTTCTTAGATTTTTTTTTTATCCTGCTTTGATTGCTTTATAGGTAACTCGAGGCAACAAACATTACCTAATGCAGGGAGTCCTCAACTTACAATAGTTCACTTAGTGGCCAAAGTTATGACGGCACCGTAAAAACCGACTTAAGGCCGTTTTCCCACACTTATGACCGTTGCAGCATCCCCAAAGGTCACGTGATCAAAATTCAGAGGATTGATTGGCAATTGGTTCGTATTTATGACGGTCGCTGTGTCCCGGAGGACACGCGGATCCCCCTTTGCGACCTTCCGACAAGCAAAGTCAACAGGGAATCCAGATTCACTTAACAACCAGGTTACTAACTTAACTAATGCAATGATTTGCTTAACAACGGTGGCAAGGAAAAGTCATAAAATGGAGCGAAATTCACTTAACAAACGTAACTTTGCACCTTCAGTTAGCAACGTAAATTTTGGCGTTAACTGTGGTCGTAACTCAAGGATTACCTGTACATGAATACCGAACGTTATTTTTGGGACTTGAAAGTCTTTGGCTTATGGCCACAGTTGAGCCCAAAATTTCTGTTGCTAAGCAAGACAAGTGATTTTTTTTTTATGTCCCCAGCAAAGAAATTAGTAAAAGCCGATTTTGCTTTTCAGAAGGGTCACATCACCCTGGGACACTGCAACCGTCGTTAAGCGTGAGTCAGTAGTGGGCACAGGGATGCTGCAAGGGTTGAAACTTTTTTTCCGGTGCCATCGTAACTTCAAGTGGTCACTAAACGAATGGCTGTTAAGATGAGGAGGAGCTGTATTACTACTCTGCGATCGGCCGCTTGGGGGATGAATGCTCATTTTAACTAATCCAGGAGAGAAGCAACCTAGGAACTCAGGAGGAACTTCCTGACAGTGAGAACAATTAATCAGTGGAACTGCTTGCCACCAGAAGTTGTGAATGCTCCAACACTGGAAGTTTTTAAGAAGAAATTGGACACTTGTCTGAAACGGGAGAGGGTTTCCTGCCTAAGCCGCGGGCTGGACTAGAAGACCTCCAAGGTCCCTTCCAATTCTTTTTATTCTAATTCTAATATTGCCTTCCCGAGTATCACAGCTGCAGAGGTCACCAAATTCTTGTTCAACGATTTTGAAAGCAAGAACTCCGCACAGGCTCTTCAGAAAAGCCTCCGATCACCACGTGTTCAACCACTAGCAGGAGAAAAGTCAGCTGGTTGTATCAACTCTTTAAGTCACTTTTCAATGTGGAGCAGAGTTGCACTGAAGGCCTTGCTCTCGTCTTGAATCATTTCCTGTCTTTTTAAAAATACAGACATAGATCTCATTTTCTGTATATATATCAAGAGTTCCCCAACAGCGAAGTGCCTGGAGCAGCCGCCTGCCTGATCATTCATTTCTGCAAAAGGGTTTGATACGGACTTTAAGCATCCAATCTTCCATTTTTGCCTCTAAAAACGGTTTGTAACAGGGGTTGCCAACCTTTTGGACCTCGGGGACCACCAAACTCATCATTTTATATCCCGCGGACCAGAGACCCTGGGAAAAAAGACTGCAATTCCCCACCCTGTTTTCCTAGCAATCAATCGTTCTTTATTTGGGATTGCAGGATACCATCTCCAGCTCCGTTCTCAGAGGGAGAGAGAGAGAGACTTTTGGCTTCATGCAAGGAAAGCAGCAGAAGCTGCAGAAGTCTTTCTTTCTCTCCCCCAAACTCCGCCAGAAATGAGTCTTTGTCGGCGGTGCTCTTGGAGCAGGAGGCCTTGCAGGGTCCCAAAGACTCATTTCTGGTGGAGTTTGGGGGAGAGAAAGAAAGACTTTGGCTGCTTTCCTTGTGTGCAGCCAACAGCAGAAGAAGAAAGAAAGAAGCAGAAAAAAGCAGCCCGGTGGCCAGGCCAGGCACATGGGACGAGTGGGGCAAGTTCCCCCCCTCCGCCCTTTCCCCCCTCCACTCACTACGTGTTGTTCACAATACGACGCAAGCCTTGTGTTCCCGCAGGCCATATGGTTGGGGCAGCCTTGTGTTCCCACGCAGCCTGGCTTAATTGCTTTTTTGGGGGGGACATTTCTCTGCAGACCACCCAAATTTTCTCGCGGACCACCAGCGGTCCCCCGGCCGACTAGTTGGCAGCCACTGGTTTAGACCCTTCTCTTCACAATCCCGAACTCGGTTTAGCAAGAGAGAATTCAACAGTATGGGAATATGGCCAGTTTCCGACTTGTGACCGCTCGTTTAATGAGCGTTTGAAGTCACAACGGCACCGAAAAAAAGTGAGTTATTGTCCGCTTTTCACACGGAAGACCGCCGCAGCCTCCCCGTGGTCAACATTCAGGCACTCGGCAAGTTAGCCGCGCAGTCGTTAAGTGAATCGGGCTTCCCCCACTGACTTTGCTCCATCAGAAGGTCGCAGAAGGGGATCACGTGCCCCTGGGACACTGCAACAGTCATAAGTACACGCCAGTTGCCAAGCGTCTGAATTTAAATCACGTGGCCACGGGGAAGCTGCAATGGTCCTCGGTGTGAAAAAAGGGTCACGAGTCACTTTTTCCAGTGCTGTTGTTAACTTCAGTCACTAAGTGAGGTGTTGTAAGTCGAGGACTACCTGTATTGAAGAACTGTTTACAACCGGAGTAATGGACGAGTCTGAGAAATCGAACAAAAGCAAGTGAATTCTTAGTTTGCATCGCTGGGGAGAGGGACTTTAGCCTCCGAATTGCATGCACAGAAATTCAAATTGAGCAGAGATTATTCTTTCTATATTTTGAGTGGCACTCCCGCCTCACAATCAGGAGGCTGTGGGTTCGATCCTAGCTAGAGGCAGATATTTCTCTCTGGGCACAAATGAGAATACATCTGCTGAACAAGACTCCGTATTGGTGACAGGAAGAGCATCCGGCCAGTAAAACACTGCTAGTTCCATTCAGTTGCCCAGACTTCACCCCGCAAGGGATTATGGGGTTATTAAAAGGAGATGATTTACTAGTCATAGTCCTTGAGTGGTGCAGTGGCTTATAAGTGGAGCTCTTGCCTCTCATTCGGGAGGCTGTGGGTTCGATCCTAGCTAGAGGCAGATATTTCTCTCTGGGCAGTCAGAACAAAACTCCACATTGGAGACAGGAAGGGCATCCAGCCATTCAAACACTCAGCTCCAGTCAGCGGCCCAGACTCCACCCTGAGGCAAGGGATTATGGGGCCGTCAAAAGAGGATGATTCTGTATTTGCCTAAATAAAGGGTCGCCGGTCTCTCTGGGTGAGCAGATGGCCGGCGTTTATACTGCCCTGCCAGACAAAATGGACATTTTTTAAAATCCAAGCCTTATATATATGTGGTGCCTACCCAAGTGTCTCCTGTCCCAATATAATCCCAGAAAAACCAGCAACGTAAGAGGCCGGCTGCACTCATCGCATTTGGAGAACAGCTGCAGCCTCATTTTTCTAAGCCTATTACGCGAAATGGGCTTTTTCCTCCCCCCCCTTCTCAGATCCACTGGAGCGGTTCCCAAAAATAAGAAATCCCTCACTGATACCCCCTTTTCTCAAATATTCAAGGGTCTCGGCCACGGCACGGTCCGAAGGCTGGCTGGCTGGATTATTATAAAGCGGGATCACCCTACTGGATCTCTAGTTTCCCGTATGGGAGAATCACAAGGAATTTGGGGTTTTAATTGAACTCGAGAGCTCCTGAGTTTCCGTGGCAAAAAAAAAGGGAACCTTTTTGGAGGCAGACGGATCTCTGAGGATGATCTGCACACTTTAGAATAGAATAACAGAGTTGGAAGGGACCTTTGAGGTCTTCTAGTCCAACCCCCCTGCTCAGGATAGAAGTGTGAGGTCCTTGGTTGAGCTTTGGTGGCTTTTTGCAGACGTTTCATGACCCAACTAGGTAGTGTCATCAGTGCTCAAGGAAGTGAGGTTTAGAGAGTGGGGTTTGTGGAGGGGAGGAGAGGTAAGGGGAAGGAGAGGGAGTGAGGAGGGACTGTGGGGAGCTTGGAGCTCTCTGAGCTTTGGTGGTTTTCTTGCAGACGTTTCATGACCCAACTAGGGAACATCATCAGTGCTGGGAGGGAGGGAGATTTGTGGAAGGGGTGAGCAAGAGGAGTGTGGGGTCCTTGTTGCTCTCCGAGTTGGGTGGTTTCCTCACAGACATTTCATGACTCAGCTAGGGAACATCATCAGTGTTAGGAGTGGGATTTGAGGAGGAGGAGGAGATGCGAATGACAATTGTGGGTCCTTGGTGTTCCCTGTGCTGGATTATTTTCATGCAGACATTTCATGACCCAACTAAGTAACATCATCAGCTGTAAAAAGGAGTGGATATATTTCATATAACAAGCTCCTGCTAACGCTGATGATGTTCCCTAGCTGGGTAATGAAACGTCCGCAAGCAAACAACCCAGCTCAGAAAGCACCAAGGAACCCACCATTTGGGAAGAGCGTCTGATAACCACCCTTGCAACACACACATGCCTCAACCGGGTGCCTAAAAGGACAGAAGCCAACCATGGTGCCAGCCTGGTTAATTTTGTAACCAGCTAGCAAAAGAGAGTAGAACAGCAATTTGGAATCTCTCCAGGGTGAAGAAATAAACGGAGAATAACACCTTGATATGGGATAAATTGTATACTAATCCGCCCTCCCGCTGTTCCCTTCCCAGGAACAGCGTCTTCCAACTCCTCTTCGCAGCTGATGAAATGTCAAGGAAAGCTGGAGAACAAATTTGAGTCCCAGGAATGAAATGGGTTTAAAAAAAGAAAAGAAAATCAACCCGTCTCTTGCTTTTTAAAAGAATGATACACTCCTGTATATCCTCCCCCCCCAAAAATAATAATAATACAGAATCCCCCAACAGCAACCTTCAGCCAGACCAGAGGTGGAAAA
Source organism: Notechis scutatus (assembly GCF_049901735.1). Taxonomy (NCBI): domain Eukaryota; kingdom Metazoa; phylum Chordata; class Lepidosauria; order Squamata; family Elapidae; genus Notechis; species Notechis scutatus. Next base: position 80,823,663 of record NC_142014.1, on the reverse strand, counting down.
AAGACCGTCAAAAGTGGACCCCTGAATTTTTGACCTCTTCCAGGGTCTCTTCCAAGAGACAAATAATAATCGAAATAAACGCGGAACCACCCTTTCCATGGAATTTAATCTCCTTTTTTTTTTCCCATCGAGAAAATGGGGGTCAAAGAAGACCCCCCTTGGTACACCCCGAATCCTACTTAAGATTCCTTTGGTGAGAATCTCTTCTGCAGGAAAGGGGACCCCCTTTTCTGACCATACCGCCCCCCCAATACACACACCAATTCCCATTGAAAAGCCTCAACTTTGCCTTAAGGCAGCTGAATGCCTGCATTTCCCCCAACGGTGCCAGCTTTCGGCAGCCAAGACTCTCCTGGTCAGAGGAAGCCCCTCCCTCCCACTTCCAGGCATGGGACGAGGAGACCTGTGGCTCCCGGAAGCCGGCGCCACAGAAATTGGAAGGGGGGGCAAAAAAGGGGATTAAAACGCATTATTATTCTTTTCTTTTCTTTTGCAAGTCATGTGGGGACAGGGGGTGTTTCGGCTCGGCGTCCCCCCGGGACCGAAAGAGACGCTTCCGGGCGTCTCCCGGCTCGGGTAACTCGAGCGAGGCTCCCCCGCGTTTAGGCCGGGCCGCGGGCCTCGGATGATGGGCGATGGAGTGCGGGCCTGAGGCCTAGCGCGGCCTGGTCTGGTCTTGGCCTGGCCTAGCCGGGCGGGCGGCGCAGGCGGGAGGGCGGGGTGGGGGTTGAGGGGGGTTGCGCGCGCGGCGGGCGAGCGGGGGCGGGCGGGCGAGGCGGCGCGGGGGCCCCCGCCTTGCTGCGGCTGCGCCGGGTCTGGCGCGCGGCGAGTGAGGAGCTGCTGGGAGATTGCGCGGTAGGACACTCACCTCAGAGCGGCTGCGCTGCAGCGGGCCTGCGCCGTGGAGCCGCCGCCGCCGCCGCCAGCCAGCTAGCTAGGCAGGCAGGCAGGAAGACGAGGCAAGCGGGGCGGCCGAGGAGGAAGACGGGGGCGGCGGCGGCGACGACGACGACGGCCGCGAAGGAGTGAGCGGGCGGGCGGGCGGGCAGGAGGAGGAGGAGGAGGAGGCAGCGCGGGCGCGCGCCCGCTGGCCGGCTCGCTCGAGATGGAGTGTCGGCCGCGCGCGCGAGGCCGGGCCTGCCTCGATGCGTCGCTGAGGAGAAAACCACACACACAAACGCACACACCACTACCACCACGACTACTCGAGGCGAGGCTCGGGCCTAACCGCGGGCGGGAAACGACTCCTGCGGTGGCGGGAACGGCACAGCAGGCCTGAGGGGAGGGGAGGGGAGGGGGGAGGAGGAGGAGGACGGTGGGGGCCGCAGGGCGTGAGCGGAGGCCTAGCGCCGCCATGATGGGAAGGTCGTGAAGGGAGGGATAAGGGGGAGGGGAAGACGTCGCGCTCGTCCGGTATGGGCCCGGAGGGGAGGAGGCCGCGGGTTTTTAAGGGAGGGAAACGAAGATGGGTTTTTTGGGGGGGGCGACCCGTGGAACGGCCTCGTAAGGCGAGAGGTAGTGGGTGGCCATCTTGGAGAGGTGAGAGGCGGGCTTCCTGTGGCGACGGCCATCTTGGGAGTGTCAGTAGCGGGCTGAGTATGTCTGGTGGCGGCCATCTTTGAGTCAATGGCGGACTGCGTATACCTGTGGCGGCGGCCATATTGGGAGGCTTAGTGGCGGACTACATCTTCCTGTGGCGGGGGCCGCCATATTGGGAGGGTCGGCTGGCGGAAGCGTCGCCATGTTGGGGAGGGCTTGGGCGGAAATCGCCGGTCCTTCCCGAGCAGCCATGTACGGAAGGTCCGCTCTGGCCTTAAAGGTTGGGAGGAAGAAGAGGGGAGGGGAAAAGAGGCGCGAAGGATGGCGACCCATCATCCTGAGCCACCCTGGAGCTAAAACTGCATTAGTTCTTAGGGGAGGGAGATTCGGTGCTTGTCCCCTGCAGACGGGTCTTCCGCAAGATAGGTAGACCTCGACTTACAACAGTTCGTTTAGTGGCCGGAGTGAACAGCGCTGAAAGAAGTGACTTTAGACCGTTTTTCCACCCTTAACGACCGTTGCAGCATCCCTGCGGTCACGTGCTCAAAATTCAGATGCTTGACAGCTGACTCACATTTATGACGGTCACTGAGTCGTCTTTTTATGACCTTCCGACAAGCAAAAAGTTGACGGGAAAACGATATTCGCTGAACAACCATGTGACTAACAACTGCAGTGATTCACTCAACAAATGTGGGCAAGAAAGGTCGTAAAATGGGGCAAGATTCGCTTAGCAACAGAAATTCCTGGCTCAATTGCGGTTGTAAGTCGAGGACTGCCTCCAGGTGAAAGCTGTTGGGTTCACACAAGGCGCTAATCCACCAAAGCCAACCCAGGTTAAAGTGCTGTGTGAATGCAGCCCTCCCAACCCACCTGGAGTTGAGTCAGTACCCAGAATCAGCCCAAAGCTTCCTCAGTTGCTGGGTTTTTAATGTAGAGAACCATTTGATGTCTTAATAAATACCTATTGATGCCTTTATTCTCACCGTTTAATTGGTTATTGTATTATTTTACTTCTCTTTACATGTTTTTCATCTTTCATTTTTGTCCTGGTAAACCCATCTAGAGCAGGGGCCCCCAAACCTGGCCACTTTTAAGATTTCTGGACTTCGATTCCCAGAATTCAGCCAGCCAGCTAGGCTGGGAGTTGAAATCCACAAGTCTTAAAGTGGCCCAAGTTTGGAGACCTCTGATCTAGAGTAACCCCCTAGGCAGCAAATATATTTAATAAACACAGTCAGTAAATAAGCCTACCCAAAGTTCTTGACCATCTTCTGCAGACCCTCAACTCCTTAAAACATTTTAATGGTCTTTGCAGTGACCTGGTTTGAGTCACGAGAAAAGATGCTTTTATTTTTCCACTATGGCTTTTCGTTTCACCAAAACCGGCCACGTTTCGTGCTAAACATTTCAGTAAATCTGACCGGGTATTTTCACCTTGAAAAATGATCTTCCCTGGTCCCACCATCCCCAGCCAAAATCCCAATTGGAATTTGTGAAAAGAGAACTTTGAGGCTGTAGGAATCACTTAAGCAAGTCACAGCTTGCCTCACAGAAACGTTGAGGCAGGCATTACGGCCAGCAAACATCAGCAATTCTGATTTCTAGAGATGCCTGAACAGCAGATTAAGCAGCCCAACCAAACTACCTGTCTGTTGGCGGTAGCCCAGTCAAGCTAATGGCTGGGGGGGGGGACCATTATTAGTGGTTTCCTCAAAGTACAGGCAGTCCTTGACTTACAACAGTTCATTTAGAGGCTGAAAAAAAATGACTTGTGACTGTTTTTCACGCTTAATGACCATTGTAGCATCCCCTTGGTTGCGTGATCAAAATTCAGATGCTTGGCAACTGGCTCACGTTTACGATGGCCCCAGGGCCACGTGGTCCCCTTTTGCAACCTTCTGACAAGCAAAAGCAATGGGGGAAGCCGGATTCACTTAACAACTGTGTTACTAATTTAACAATTGCAGTGATTCATTTAACAACTGTGTTTGAGGTAAAACGGCAAAACTCGCTTCACCGTCTTGCTTGGCAACCATTGTTGTAAGTCGAGGACTACTGAATAAATACAAATTCTTCTTGTTCACCAAAACAAGTCGATATTTTTATAGGTAAGGATCACTTTCTAACGTGCTGTGCTTACAAATACATCTGGTGTAAAGTTCCTTTTTTCTTTAAAAAATAAAGCCAATCAGGTTGTCAGAAGTACAGTTCCTAATTGTTGGGTTTCTGACTTCTTGCACCTCGAATTGTCCTCGAATTACAACCATGAGTAGCATCACAATTTTTGCTGGTAAGCAAGGATTGTTAAGTGAATCGTGCCTGATTTTACAGGTAGGCCTGAACTTACCACACTTCATTTAGTGACCATTCAAAGTTACAACGGCACTGAAAAAAAGCAGCTTAAGACGCTTTTCACACTTGTGACCCTCGCAATAGCCCTGTGGTCATGTGATCAAAATTTGGATGCTCGGCAATTGGCTATTTACGACGCAGCATCCCGGATTTACGACTTTCTTGACAAGTCAACGAGGAAGTCCAATTTGCTTCCCAACCACAGGAATTCACAACTCCAGGGATTCACTTAGCAGCTCTGGCAAGAACGGTTGCAAAATGAGGCAAAATTCACCTAGTAAGTCAGCAAGTGAAATTTTAAGTACAACTGTGGTTGTAAGTCGAAACCTTCCTGTACTGACCCGAATGTCCTTTAGTTTTAATCCTAACTTATGTATGTGTTGCATTTAATTTGTAGCTTTAATCCTAATTTTTTAATAGGTGTTGCATTTCTGCGACCCGTTTTATATTAATTTGTAAGTCAAGGATGTCAGCTTGAATGTGGCAGGACTAGAACGAGAAGGTGTTTCTGACATGAAGAAAGACAGATGATCTGTGGTGGAAGCTTTTCTCTGCCTCAACTTCCTTCGTTGCTCGTTCAAGGGTTTGCCAGAACCGTCTGCAGCTCCCACTCCAATCTTTAAACAGTACTAGATCTTAGACTTATATACTGCTTCACAGCCCTCTCTAAGTGGTTTACAGAGTCAGCTTATCACCCCCAACAATCTGAGTCCTCATTTTACCCACCTGGGAAGGATGGAAGGCTGAGTCAACTTGGGAGCCAGTCAGGATTGAACTCCTGGATGTGGGCAGAGTTAGCCTGTAATACTGCTTTTGAACTACTGCGCCACCACAGCTCCTTATACATGGATGGATGGATGGATAAAATAGATGATAGATGGATGGATGGACAGACAGATGATAGACGATATACATTATGGATCTTTCCTCTGCCAGCCATGGGTGGACTACAACTCCCAGAATTCCTCAGCATGGCTGGCTGAGGAATTCTGGGAGCTGAAGTCCACCTGTCGTAAAGCAGCCAAGGTTGGAGACCCCAGTCTTACTTCTCCCACGACGGGTACGAAACGAAAAATACCGTCAGCAACGCGTGCCAAAGGATACGTTCAAAACCCACCTTCCTTTATTTTGTGCTCTGTCTCAAGATCAGGGGTGGCTCGACTTGCGGGGTGGGGGGGAAGACACACCTTTGCCCTCACTGGGCGGGGCTGTCACACGGCAAACCCTTGAGAGGTAGCTATGACGAAATGACCCCCCCGTCCCCAAATCCGCGTTCAAAATCCCCAGCCGCTCTTGCCCGTCGGGAGCCGACGCTGCTGCTCTTCGGCGCCCCAAACTCTTCGTTGGTCCCCGAGCATCGGCCGTCATCCTCTGCAGCTCCTAACCCTGACCTGGGTGGGATTTTGAAAGCGGGAAGGACCCCCGAGAAATTTGTGAGCTGGAAGGGTCGATGGGCCACCTTGGAGAAAAACGCTTATCAAGGTGTTTAAAAAGTTTGTCTCTACGAGACGGGTCATGGCTCGAGGCGCTGGCGGGAAGTGACTGCGACTGAGAGGTGGGAAGCCCAATGGGCCGTCAGCTCAGCAGCCAGCAGGAGAAGGAGCAAAATAATACACAGCCATGAGGATAAAATAGACCATCACCAGCACGGTACCTGGGTGGGAGAGAGAAAACAAGGAGACAAGCTGTCCCTCTGTAGACATGGACATTGGATGACATTGGTGCAGCCATTCTCGGCTTGAAATTTCCCCAGGGATGTTTAGCAATAGCCCTTAAGACATATATACCGCTTCACAGGGCTTTCACAGCCCTCTCTAAGCAGTTGACAGAGTCAGCCTCTTGCCCCCAATAATCAGGGTCCTTTTTTTCACCCACCTCGGAAGGACGGAAGGCTGAGTCGACCTTGAGCCAGTCAGGATCGAACTGCTGGCAGTGGGCAGTGAGTTAACCTGCTATACTGCATTCTAGTCACTGTGCCACCAGAGCCCTTCCTTCCTTCCTTCCTTCCTTCCCTTCCTTTCCTTCCTTTCCTTCCTTCCTTCCTTCCTTCCTCTTTCTCCCTCCCTCAACACTTACCAATAGCCCTTAGACTTATATACATTGCTTCGCAGGGCTTTTACAGCCCTCTCTAAGCAGTTGACAGAGTCAGCCTCTTGCCCCCAACAATCGGGGTCCTTTTTTTTCACCCACCTCGGAAGGACGGAAGGCTGAGTCGACCTTGAGCCAGTCAGGATCAAATTGTTGGCAGTGGGCAGAGTCAGTCTGCAATGTTGCATTCTAACCACTGGGTCACCACCGTCCTTCCTTCCTTCCTTCCTTCCTTCCTTCCTTCCTTCCTTCCTTCCTTTCCTTCCTTCTTAGCAAAAGCCCTCAGACTTATATGCCACTTCACAGATCTTTCCAGTGCTCTCTAAGCGGTTTACAGAGTCAGCCTCTTTCCCCCAACAATCTAGGTCCTCATTTGACTGAATCTAGAACCTAGAATCCTCTTTCTCCTCCCCCTCCTTTTCTCCTCCTCCTCTCCTCCTCCTTCTGTTCCTCCTCCTCCTTTCTGTAAACCCACCTCCCTCCTAGCTCTGATGATGTTTCCTAGTTGGGTCATGAAACATCTGGAAAAAAACCAAAAACCTATCAAGCTCAAAGAGCACCAGGGACCTCACAGCTCAACCCTGAGCTACCAACATTATCTTCTCTTGCAATCAATGTCCGTCAAAAGTTCTCACCTTGGAAGTAATCACACTTGCCATCCATGAAGATGTAATTCATGAGCACCACACTGAACATGCTGGCGTAGACGTGGAGGTCGCTGAAGACCAGGATGAAGTCGGTCGGCTGCTCCGAAGGAAAGGAACGGGTCAACCTCCAAGCAGCCCCAAGGACCGATGGCTGAAATCCCAACAGCCTCTTTTTCTTTTACAGTATTTTTTTAAATTAAAGTTGCCAAACTTTAATAAGACAAACTAAGAAATAAAAGAAAGGAAGGAAGGAAGGAAGGAAGGAAGGAAGGAGAGAGGAAAGAAAGAAAAGAGAAAGAAAAGAAAGAAAAAATAAAAGCGAGAGAGAGAAAGTAAGAAAGTAAAGAAAGAGAAAGAAGAAAAAAAGAAAGAAAAGAAAGAGAAATAAGAGAGAAAGTAAGTAAAGAGAGAAATAAAGAGAGAGAAAGAAAGGAAAGAAAGAAAGAGAAAGAAGAAAGACAGAAAGAAAGAAAAGAGAAAGAAAGAAAGAAAAGAGAAAGAAAAGAGAGAAAGTAAGAAAGGAAAGAGAGAGAGAGAGGAAAGAAAGTAAGAAAGAAAAAGAAAGAGAAATAGAAGAGACAGAAAGAAAGAAAGAGAAAGAAAGAAAGAAAGAAAAGAGAAAGAAAGAAAAGAGAAAGAAAAGAGAGAAAGTAAAAAAGTAAAGAAAGAGGAAAAGAGAGAGAAAGAAAGGAAAGAAAGAAAAGAGAGAGAAAAAGAAAGAAAGAAAGAAAGAAAGGGTAATCTGACTTATGACCACTCATTCAATGTCCATTCAAAATTATAGTGATGCTGAACACACACAGACATATGACACACGCACCCCGCCTAAACTTATCACCATTGCAGTGCCTTCTGCACCTCTCCCTGTCATGTGATCGCAATAATCTGGACAATCTTGGCAACCCATTTGGGTTTACAATGACGGGTTGCCAAGCCAATAGCCATCATGTGATCATCATTTGCCATCTTCTTGGCTGTCTTCCAACAAAAATCTGCTGTGGCTTCTGGCTCCCTTCCGCAGGCCATTCTTTAGCTCCATCCACTGACCAGCTGTGTTGGGGAAAACCAGGCTGTGATTGTAAAAGGAGGTCACCTTACGACCTGCTTTGTGACTGCCAGGACTTAGTTACGGTCATAAGTTGAGGACTACCGGTAAATGAAAGAGAGGGGAAAAAAAGGACAAAAGAACACAGAAGAAAGAGACGAAACAAAGAAGATCACTCCATCCTCGCTCAAGGCAAGTATAAATTATGCTTTAGCTTGGCAAGATGGATGTCAGGCTCTCCAAACCAAGAAAGACACCTTGTGATTCTTTTTCCAAGCAATTTCTTTGTTGTTCCTTGCCTGGAGACAAGAATTTTGCCAAGCGAAAGCATGCTAACATTCCTATGAAGCATTTACTCTAGGAACTACTGAGGAGGCGCTGTCTTCCCCTTCTTTCTCACACACAAGCTATCTGATCTGAGTTGTCTCTTGCTCCTCTGGGATGCAGTCCCTCCCTCTTGGAATCTGGAGAACAAGTGAGGGAGGGAGGGCAGGAAGGAAGGAGAGAGAAGGAAAGGGAAGGAGGAAAGGAAAGGAAGGAGAAAGAGAAGGAGAGAGTGAGGAGGGAAGGAAGGAGGAGGGAGAGAAAGAAAGGGAGGAAAGGAAAGGAAGGAGAAAGGGAAGAAGAATGAGGAATGAAGGAGGGAAAGAGCAAGGAAGGAAGGAAAGGAAAGGAAGGAAGGAGAAAGGGAAGAAGAATGAGGAATGAAGGAGGGAAAGAGCAAGGAAGGAAGGAATAGGAAGGAAGGGAAGGAAGGACGGAGAGTGTGAGGAAGGAAGGGAAAAGGAAGGAAGGAAGAAGAAAGGGAAGGAGAGAGGAAGGAAGAAAGGAAGAAAAATGAAGGAAGGGAGGGAGGGAGGGAGAAGAGAGGGAAGAAAGGAGGGAGAAAAGAAGGAAAAGGGGAAGGGAGGGAGGATCAAGGTTGTAAGAACTCGAAAGACACTGCCAAACTAAAAGCATGCTAACACCCCATCAAACATATACTGTGGGAACTGTTGAGGAGGAACTGTCTTCACCCTCTTTCTCACACACAAACTATCTGACCTTTGTTGTCTCTTGCTCCCCCGGAATGCAGCCCCTCCCTCCTGGGCATCCAGACCCAGATAGTCCCTATTCCAGGGAGACACGAGGAGAGACCCAGACTGAGAATCAAAAGGTTGGGCCGCCTTTCCAGGATCTGGAGAGAGGAAAGACCTCAGGGGAGCTGAGATATTGTTCCACCATTGCGTTGGAGCACTCCACGGCTCCATTCGTAGCCGGATGGTGTGCAGTAGGTTAGTGGGACCCCTGACATGCAGCTTCTCCCTCGGTTACTCACGTAAAATACGGTGAAGAGCACCAGGATAGGTATTTGCAACATGCAGACTTGAACAGCGATGCAGTTCCCGATCTCAATGCTTGAAAAGGAGGACACAGAAGAGGACATGTGTGAGGCGCAGTTCAGAAACTGCGGACATGCTTCCCATAATCCCCTGCTACCGGAGACCCTGCTCGGGCAGGGACATCCTCCAGCTGGGTTCGTACACTTCCAGTTCCCAACCATTTCTACACGGGGCATTTTGATGGGGGCAGGCATTGATATCTATGGGTAGCATCAGACCTATTTTCCCCATAAAAGGAAATGTCACACCCCCGTCCGAGTCTTAATCTGCGGGTGGAGGGTGGGAAGATGAGCTGGAACAAGAGCCAATAGAGATCGAGGGGGTGGCTCCATTGACTTTGGAGTAAACGGGAAGGGCAAAGTCAGTCCGGGCAGGACTTTTCAGGATTGGGACGGCTTGTAGACAGGGAGCAACAGGGTCAAGATAAGCATGAGAGACAGAGCTCAGGCGAAGAGCAAGGACCCCCCCTCCTGATCTGACTGTGGTGTGGAGGAAACGGGGGAAGGGCACAGTCCGGCTGAGCATTCAGAGGAAGACCCAGGGCCACCCCCTCTTCATCCTAGGGCACGCAGGGAGGAACAGAGAAGGGAGCAACGTGGATTATGGGGGAGAAAAGGGCCCTGATTCTCTTCATTAGCTGCAGCTGGGAAAACAGGATATAAGTGGGGTGGTTTGCACACAGCTCCTTGCTGGAAGCAAAGCATGCTTTATTTTTGTCGAGGTTTATCTGGGTTTTGGCATCCTCCCAACTGTGGTTGCTGCGTTATCCTTTGAAAGTCTGCAATTTATCATCCTGGCCTGTTGTGTTATTTAATTCAGTGTGGTTTGTGTTTTTTTTTTTAAATTTCTAATTATCTTTACTTTGGGTTCAGACTGCATTTACTCCCTTCGTGGACTGTTTTTGGAAGAGTTTGATCTCCAGCTGAGGATAATTGGACATTGGGGGCCAAGTTGGAGGCATTAAATGGAATTTATTCTACTTTGGTGACTGTTATTTTTATGTCACGCTCCTTTGGGTCATCACCAGGGGTGAGATTCTACAGGTTCTCACCTATTCGCTAGAACCTGTTGTTAACTTTCTAAGCAGTTCGGAGAACCAGTTATTGGAAGAAATCTCCTTTTGTTTTTTTCCCACCCTTCTTATATTCTTGGCAGTATGCCTAGACTTACTGTCTCAGAAGGAGATTGTTTTTTCTTTTGGTGGTATTTTCTTAAAGGGGAAGGGTTGTTTTAAGCTTTTTACACTGCTGTTGGGGGGGAAATACTCCCCTGTTGGTGTTAGCACTTTGAAGAAATAATTGAATAATGAAGCAGAGCTGCCAGAAAGAAGCTTTTAATGACAAAAAACCAAGATGGGTGACATTCAGCAAGGCTTCTTGGCTAGCTAGAAAGATTGACATTCAAACGTGAGTTTACATACCCTTTTTGAGTTTTTGGTCTAAAACTGGTGACCATTCAAAGTTACAATGGCACTGAAAAAAGTGACATGACCCTTTTTCACACTTATGACCATTGCAGCATCCCCACTGTCATGAGAGGCCAGGCGAGGAAAAACGCCCCTTGACGTGAGGGATGTCAAGTTGGCCACGCCCACCCAGTCGTATGACCAGCAAGCCATGCCCACCAACTAAGCCACGCCCACAGAACCAGTTGTTAAAAAAAAATTGAATCCCACCCCTGGTCATCACATGATCTTGTTAGGGATAACATGGTTACCTAACTTAGTTTGGGTAAAATAATATATATAGACTATGATTGTGTGTGTCACTTTAAATGCAGACCATGTATTTTGGGTGCGGTTGTAAAATCACCATAAGAGGGAGCAAGAGAGCTCACTGTTTGCTGGCTTTTACTGGATTGCTGACAATGATGGATTGATGGTGATAACTGCGTGTTTTCCCTGCTATTGCTGAACGAAGAAAAGAGGTTTGATTTTCTTCATATCTCTACTGCAAAAAGAGATATATTACTGGACTGATTACTTGTAAGTTTACTGACCTCTTTTTCGACACTGAACTTTGCTAATGAATAATCCCCGGACGGACTGAACTTAGTGTATGATATATGGACTGTTTGACTATGCTAACAATCTTACTGGAATAAACTATTTAACTAGCACTGTGTATCTGTTTTACTGAGTGTAAACTACAATAACTGTTTATCTCACATATCTGCCTGCCTGCCTGACTACCGTTGCACGTTCTGCTAGGGTGTATATCCCTAAAAGATCTATCCCAATGTTCAAAAACCAAGGGTGGCCTTCAAAGGGAGACTTCACAACCGGTTCTTATCAAATCAACAAAACTCAGCAGAAGGACACTACCTACCTCAAACTGAGATTGTTCTGCAAAGCAAATTGGATCCCGTTGATCAACTCCGGAATCTCGGGCACCATGGCCAGCACAGTCACGCCAATGAAATACTGGAAGACGAGGCGAGAACTCACGGTTAGATCCACCTCGACACCAGGGGATCAATCACCAGCATTCAACAAAGGGCTGGGACGAGGCGGTGGGTTTTCAGCAGACTTCAAACCACAATTTGGCAGACAGCTAACAATCGTAAGTTACTGATGGAAGAGAATATTTGTCGCTCAGGGTTGAACTGTGGCGTCTCCTTGGTGTTCTCGGAGCTTGATGGGTTTCTTGCAGACGTTTCATGACCCAACTAGGTAATATCCTCAGTGCGAGGAGGGATTGGGGTTTGTGGAGGAGGAGGATTGTGATGTCCTGGGTGCTAAGCTTGGTGGGTTTTCTTGCAGATGTTTCAATGATCAATGCTTTAGTGCTGATGATGTTACCTAGCTGGGTCATGAAATGTCTACCAGCAAACAGCTAACACAAAAAAGGTCCACAGTCGTGGTCATCATCATCATCATCGTACTCTTCCTCTCTGCAAACCCCACTCTCTTCTAGCACTGATCATGTTGCCTAGTTGGGTCTTGAAACGTCTGCAAGAAAACCACCAGGCTACGAGAGCACCAAGGACTCCATAGTCGTCGTCCTCCTCTTCCTCCTCCTCCACCATCACCACCCTGCAAATCTTATTTTCTTCTAGCACTGATAATGTTCCCTAGTTGGGTCATGAAACGTCTGCAAGAAAACCCCCAAGCTCACAGCACCCATAATCCTCCACCTCCCCCCATAAAACCCACTCCCTTGTAGCACTGATAATATTCTCTAGTTGGGTCATGAAACGTCTGCGAGAAAACAATCAAGCTCAGAGAGCACCAAGGACCCCACAGTCATCGTCTTCCTCCTCCCTGCCTCCTCCTCCTCTGTTCCTCTCCACAAACCCTATTCCCTTCTAGCACTGATGATGTTACCCAGTTGGGTCATGAAACGTCTGCAAGGAAACCACCCAGCTCAGAGAGCACCAGGGACCCCACAGCCCTTCCTTCCTTCCTTCCTTCCTTCTTCCTCTCTCCCTCTTTTTCTCCTTCCTTCCTCCCTCCTTCCCCTCCCTCCCTCCCTTCCACAAATCCCACTCCCTTCTAGCACAGATGATGTTCCCTAGTTGGGTCATGAAATGTCTGCAAGAAAACCACCAAGCTCAGAGGGCATCATGGACCCCACAGCCCTCCCTCCCTCCCTTCCTCTCCCCTTCCTTCCTTCCTTCCTTTCCTTCTTTCCTTCCTTCCTCTTTCTCATCCCTCCCTCTCCTTCCTTCCTCTCTCCCTTTTTCCTTCCTTCCTTCCTTCCTTCCTTCCTTCCTTCCTTCCTTCCTTCCTTCCTTCCTTCCTTCCTTCCTTCCTTCCTTCCTTCCTCTTCTCCTCCTGTCTCTCCTTCCTTCCTCTCTCCCCTTTTCCTTCCTTCCTTCCTTCCTTCCTTCCTTCCTTCCTTCCTTCCTTCCTTCCACAAACCCCACTCCCTTCTAGCACTGATGATGTTACCTAATCAGGTCCTGAAACGTCTGCAAAAAACCACCCAGCTCAGAGAGCACCAAGGACCCCCACAGATCATCCGTTTACCTGGAAACGATGAGAATTTCCCACCCACCAGTCATCGTTCCACCGATCTCCCACCCATGGGGGCACCTTCTCAAGGAGCATCTCAGGGACTTTGCCCAGGCCCTCCTCTCCTTCCTTACCTGAGAGACCGGCGAGTTGTTCAGAATGGGGCTGATGTGCTCGGTGGCCAGATCTGCACAGGCGGACATGCCTAGAGTGGCCACCAGAAGAATGACCATGGCTCTCCAGCGAGACCAATGGACCACTGCACTGTGATGGTGACCGGGCACTACGAGAAAGCCAGAAAAAGAGGCCTCAGGGGAGGTGGGCTTTCCTCATCTCTGGCTCAACGTGGACCCCCCCCCAAGAAAAATTTGCAAAGAAACAGCAACCCCCCAAAAGTTTATTTCCACGTCAAGGTGTGTGAAATTAACACTTTAGGGGGCCAATCCTTAGAGATAATTGAACAATAAGAAAAAGCTTTATAGAGCTTTTGCAAAAGGAACCTCTATGCTCTTATAGGCATCTCTCTGGTTGTTGGAAAAAACCTCCTTTTGTTTTTTTTCCCACTTTACAGGGCTAATCCTGTAAGGAAGGCAGGAAGGAAACATTCTGGTGTTGCTTCTAGCCTAATATTGAAGAACTTTTGAGGACACTAGAGATGATATTGATATGGAAAGTATAACAACTGGACCAAACATCACTATGAAGGAAGTTGAACATGCAATAGAAATAGCGAAAACAAGAAAAGCCACAGGACCTAATGATACCCCAGTAAAAATTTTAAATTTGCTAGAAGACAATGGGAAGAAATTTTTACTGAAGCTCTTCAATCGAATATTATGAAACAGGAGAGATACCGAATGATTGGCTAAAGTCAACCTTTGTGACAATCCCCAAAAAATAAATGCAAAAAAGTGTACTGAATACAGAACAATAAGCTTAATGAGTCACGCTCTGAAAATATTCCTGAGAATAATTCACACAACAATATACCACAAAATTGAGTGTTTAAGTAACACACAATTTGTTTCAGAAACAATCTTGGTACACGAGATGCCTTATTTAGCATTCAAGTTCTCGTACGGTGTTATAGAGATGTCAGTCACAGTGTTTAAATGTGCTTCATTGATTTTGAAAAAGCATTTGATAAAATAGTTAAAGGTTCCCCTCGCACATCCATGCTAGTCATTTCCGGCTCTAGGAGGCGGTGCTCATCACGCTGTCCGAAGACGTCTCCATGGTCATGTGGCCAGCAGGACTCAACGCCGAAGGCGCATGGAATGCTGTTCCCTTCCCACCAAAGTGGTCCCTATTTTTCTACTTGCACTTTTTTTTTTACATGCTTTCCAACTGCTAGATTGGGAGAAGTAATGGGAAGTCATTCTGAAACACGGCACTGGGGATTCGAACCGCTGAACCGCCGACCTTTCTGATCGACAGGCTCCGTGTCTTACTCACTGAGCTACCGCGTCCCTAGGAATACATGGTGCTTAAATACAGTTTCAAACCTCCGGCCTTGGTCAGTGCCCCTCAATTCTATTAGCTGCTTTTATGGGTGGATTCCCCCCGTCTCCTTCCCAGAAACTCCAACCCATCTGTTTATTCATTTCCAGTAATCCAGTAAATGTCATCAAAAAAGGCCAACAAAGAATGTTCTTCCTGCGCCAATTCAGGAAGCTCAAACTGCCCAAGGAGCTGCTGATCCAGTTCTACAGAGGAATTATTGAGTCTGTCATCTGCACCTCTATAACTGTCTGGTTTGGTTCTGCAACCCAACAGGACAGACACAGACTTCAGAGGGTAATTAGGACTGCAGAAAAAACAATGGCTACCAACCTGCCTTCTATTGAGGGACCTGTATCCTGCATGAGTCAAAAAGAGGGCTGTGAAAATATCTACAGACCCCTCACATCCTGGACATAAACTGTTTCAACTCCTACCCTCAAAACGACGCTATAGAGCACTGCACACCAGAACAACTAGACACAAGGGGAGTTTTTTCTTCCCCAAATGCCATCACTCTGCTAAACAAATAATTCCCTCAACACTGTCCAACTATTTACAAAGTCTGCACTACTATTACTATTCATCTTCTCATCCCTCCTTATCACCCATCCCCTCCCACTTGTGACTGTATGACTGTAACTTTGTTGCTTGTATCCTTACAATTTATATTGACTGATTCCTAGTATAATTTGATTGCTTATTGTCCCCTGTGACTATTATTAAGTGTTGTATCTGATGATTCTTGATTCTTGATGAATGAATCTTTTCTTTTATGGACATTGAGAGCATTTGCACCAAGACAAATTCCTTGTGTGTCCAATCACACTTGACCAATAAAGTAATTCTATTCTATTCTATTCTATTCTATTCTATTCTATTCTATTCTATCCTATCCTATCCTATCCTATCCTATCCTATCCTATCCTATCCTATTCTATTCTCTCCATCCTCTTGGGCAGCTGTTACATCCAACTGTGGTTAACATTATTATTATTTTTTAATAAAGTTTTATTTGGATTTTCACACACAAAATACAAGTAAAACATCTTTTTTGAAAATAGCATGGTCCCGGGTTGAACTTCTTTATACAGACACAAAATTCAATTTCATGCTCCTTTTTGTATTCTATTCCATATCTTATACTATTTTACATTTTCTATATAGTTTTTCCCCTCTTTTAATTTTCTCAATTTTATTTTGATGATCTCATCTCAATTCAAATCATTATATTTATACTTTTGTCTGTTCTGTTTCAATTTCATATTATCTTTTCTCATTAAACAAATTTTCTCCTGTAGTTACTAATTGGAGTATGACACCTTTATATCTTTTAATTACATACATTCAACTCTTATTTAAACTTCAATATATACCTTAAGTTTATGACCTTCAATATAATACATAGTACATAACTTCCAATCGAATTCTGCTTGACACATTCTTATAATACACACTATATTCTTTTTAAAAAAAGAAAGATTGTAAATATAGGTAATTATAAACCCTCACTCCATTCCAGTTCAGTTCTATCATTAATAATCATTAACATCTTTAACACTTCTTTTCAATTAAATATCATACTTCCTTAAAAACACATATAATCTCCATAATTAATTTTTCCCTTATTTCTCTTCACATGTTTTATAAATCCTTAAATATACCTTTTGTTACATTTATTTATTGACAAGCATTCCACTGAATTACGATAGCTATTTTATCAGACATTTTAATCATACATTGTTTCATATTTTCTAAAATTATTTCTGCTTCTAATATAACCATACTATCTTATGTACCTTTGCAGAATCCCTTTTTCTATTAAGTTTTCACCCATTATCTCTAAATAGGCCCTGCTTCTCTATATTTTGCTTCTGTCCTTTATAACTTCTTTTCCTTTCTTTCTTCCCTCTCATCTTCTCCCTCCCCTTTTTACCCCCTTGTCTCTCTAGTTCTAATTCTCTCTTCTGCATTTCCCTCTAAACTGTGGTTAACATGATTAATGTTAGCATAACATCTGTTTTCTTGACCTGCAAACCATTTTCCCTTGACCTGCCAACTAATCAGTGGTGGGATTCAGCCGGTTGTTAACTTTCTGAGCAGTTTGGTGAACTGGTGGTTGGAAGAGATCATTAGGGCAGAGGACTGGTTGTTAATTATTTGAATCCCACCACTGCAAGTAATGTCCTAACTGGAAATATGCTAATATTTTTTATTTATTTATTTTTATTTTTATTTATTTGATTTGTCAATCGCTTACAAGAGAATAGGTGTAAGTATTAAAAACACGAGAAAGAATATAGGAAACAGGTATGAATAAATGGGGACAATAGGACAGGGACGGTAGGCACAATGGTGCACTTATACGCGCCCCCTTACAGACCTTTGAGGAATGGGGTGAGGTCAATAGTGGATAGTTTGAGGTTAAAGGAGTGCGGGTTAGAGGATGTAACAACAGAGTCAGGGAGTGCATTCCAGGCATTGACCACCCTGTTGCTGAAGTTGTACTTTCTGCAATCAAGTTTGGAGCAGTTTACTTTGAGTTTGTATCTGTTGTGTGCTCTTGTGTTGTTGCGGTTGAAGCTGAAGTAGTCATTGACTGGTAGGACATTGTAGCAGATAATTGTGTGTATTACGCTTAAGTCCAACCATAGGCGGCGTAGTTCAAGGTTCTCCAAGCCCAAAATTTCATCAATTTCAAAACTTTTATAGCCTTGTTATTGTCTTACAAGTGAACCTTCTTACACAATGTCTTACTTAACACCTCCTTAGAGCTTCTTAGGTGAAATAAGGACCAAATATGGGGTTACTATCGCTCTGTCATTTACCGGGATAATTCTTACTTCTCACAAGGTGGAAGGAAGGTAGGGCTCAGGTCACAGGTTGCAGTCAAACTGCGGAAAGTTGGATTGAAACTTCCCTGTTCCAGATGGACAAGTCACTCCGAGACACCTGGGTTGCCCTGCCCAAAAGGCCAAGCGGTCCTTGAATTATAACCATTTGTTTAATGGCCATTCGAAATTACAACGGCTCTGGAAAAAAAGCGACTTAGGACCGTTTTTCACACTTACAACCGTGGGTCAAAAAAGACCCACAAAAGATGCCTGGCAACGGATTCAATCCTCAACTTACAACCGTCTCTGTTTAGTGACCGGTGCCATCCAGGGGCCGAGACAACTTACTGTGGCAGTCGCTGATGAGGATGTCGTAGATGTGGGAGTGGGTCTTCAGGGTGAAGATGAGCCCGATGAAATAGGCGGCCGGGAGCATCAAGGACACTGTGTACACCAGAGGTCTGTCATGTGGGAAAGCAAGATGAGGAATACAGAACAACGAAGTTGGAAGGGACCTGGGAGGTCTTCTAGTCCAACCCCTCGCTCAAGCAGCAGTCTCTGTCCCATTCCAGACAAGTGTCCATCGAGTCCAGGGGTCCCCAAACTTGGCAATTGACTTCAATTCCCAGAATTCTCCAGCCAGCATAATCCCTTCCTCTGTAATCTCTCTCCACTTTAGAGGTTAAGAGAAAAAAGAAATGGACGCGGCTGGCTGGAGAATTCTGGGAGTTGAAGTCCAACAAGTCTTAAAGTTGCCAAATTTGGAGACTTCTGGTCTCCTCTCTTCTTAAAAACCTCCAGTGATGGAGCGCCCACTACTCCTGGTGGCAAGAAGTTCCACTGGATAATTGTCCTCCCTGTCAGGAAGTTTAATTCCAGGTTGTTTCTCTCCTTGGTTGGTTTCCTTCCCCAGGACTATCCACCAAGCCAGAAATTTTTTGACTAACTTCCTGATTGGGTGGGGGGGGGGTTTCTGGATGGGCTAGGACTACAGCTCCCATATTCCTTGACAGCTGGGGTTTGGTCATTGTAATCCCACCCGTCTACAGGCTCCCACTTTGGAGAAGTTTGGCTCAGGCAGATTATCAGACAGGGCGTAGACCAGGGGTGTCCAACATGGGCCACTTTTAAGACTTGTGGACTTCAATTCCCAGAATTCCCCAGCCAGCATGCGACTAGCTCTACTAAGGAGATCTGATGGGTTGCTAAACTAAGTGTTTTGTCCGAACAAGGTTACACAAAGAAGCCCCCAACTCTTCTGACCAATCATTGGAAGGGAGGAGCATGTCAACGTGGAGAGTTAGCTTGGTCTAGGAGTTGGTGAGTTCTAGTCCCGCCTTAGGCATGAAAGTTGGCTGGGTGACTTTGGGCCAGCCCCCCTCTCTCTCAGCCCAGCCCACCTACAGGGTTGTGGCTGTGAGGAAAATCACAAAGTTGTATTGGATCATTTGTAAGCTACCTAGAGATAAGGAAGAGGGATGGCACAGAAACGTAATAAAAAAATAAAAAAAATAAAAATGTTTGCCACCTTGAGTTATTTGTAAATGTAATAAAGGCGGCGTGCAAATAAATGAACATAGAGATGAAAATAAAATAAAACAATAAAATAAAATATAAAATAATAATATAATTATAATATTAACATATAATTCTAATAAAATAATATAATAAAATAAGATAAAGTAATAAAATAAAATAAATAAATAAAATAATATATAATATAATATATAATATAATTATATTATTTATTATTTTATTTTAATAGTATAAATTAATTATATAATTAATATAATGATAATATGTAGTCTAATTATAATAATTATAACAATTATATTATAATTATTATAATATAATATAATGTATAATATATAACATATAACATAAACATATTATAATATAATATATAACATAACATAATATATAACATAATATAGTATCATAACATAACGTAACATAACATAACGTAACGTAACTAACATAACATAATATATAACGTAACGTAACATAACATAACATAACATAACATAACATAACATAACATAACATAACATAACATAACATAACATATAACGTAACGTAATGTAACGTAACGTAACGTAACATAAAACTTCCCAGCAAGAGCTACTCACTCAATATGGCTGTAATAGAGAGTTCCGTTGTTCTCCATCTACCAAGACCAAAGAAAAGAGTCGGAGATGCCCAGTCAAGACCCCCACATGCAAACCTCCTTTGACACCCCCCCTCAAAGCAACCCAACAAACTGTTTTCTTCTAAACTGACCAGCTGATGCCACCTTAAGACCCCCAGGTGTGCCGGGACTACCAATCCAAGCCTCCCCAGCCCACCTGGGTACCACCATCCCCATACAGTGGGCAGGTGCCAAGGCGTCGCTTTCCTCGCAACTGATGCGCGGGAAGGGGCTTTGCTTCGGGCGAGGGGACCACCAAATCGAAGTGGCAGCTCTGGCAGACGTAGTGCCCGGGGGGATCCTGCTGGGTATAATTCTGGCATTCCCCACAGACCAGCCTCCCGTAGACTTTGGAGAAGAGAGTCGGGGCAAACACACCTAGGAGGGAAATAAAAGGAAGGCGGTGAGGAGCGCTCACCAGCGATGCCAAAACCATCCAGATCACAGGGCAATTGGCTGATTGGCACAGCACAGAAAATCCCGTGTGCCGTAGTCTGGATCCCAGCTCCTTGGGTGTTTTTCTTTTTTAAACGTAATTTTCTTTATCTTTTCATTTTATTCTTTAATTAGACAGGGATGCATATCTATCGGTTATCTATCCATCCTCCATCCATCCATCCATCCATCATCTATCATCTCTCACTATCTATCTATCATCCAGCCATCTGGATGCATCCATCCAATCATCTTATCAATCTATCCATCTCTCCACACACCCCGTCTACATATCAA
>NC_142014.1:80778398-80798398 GCF_049901735.1 Notechis scutatus | reverse complement strand
AGGAAGGAAAGGAAGAAAGGAAGGAAGGAAGGAAGGAAAGGAAGGAAGGAAGGAAAGGAAAGAAAAGGAAGAAAGGAAGGAAGGAAGGAAGGAAGGAAGGAAGGAAGGAAGGAAGGAAGGAAGGAAGGGAAGGAAGGAAGGAAAGGAAAGAAGGAAAGAAGGAAGGGAAGGAAAGGAAAAAGGAAAGGGAGGAAGAAAGAAGGAAAGGAAAGGAAGGAAGGAAGGAAAGGAAGGAAGGAAAAGAAATAACAGAATAACAGAGTTGGAAGGGACCTTGGAGGTCTTCTAGTCCAGCCCCCTGCTTAGGCAGGAAACCCTACACCATTTCAGACCAGTGGCTGCCCAGTCTCTTCTTAAAAACCTCCCGCGTTGGAACATCCACAACTTCATAATTATTTTTCTTTAAAGAGAACCGCACTCCTCCTTCTGACGGGAAGGTTTGCAAGAGGTTTACCTGGCAATAGCCATGCCGATGTAGTAGGAAAGAGGCATGATGGAGAGCAAGGCCAGGGTGAACTTAGTCACGGAGCTGGTGTAGTAATTGGGTTTATCAGCGTAGCCCAAAATCAGAGTCACGACGACCAACGGAAGGAGGTCTGAAGGTTCATGGGTCAGGAAAACGTGCCTGGAAGGAGGCTGAGCTGGTCGAGCTTGCAAAACAACGCTCAAGGGTAGGATCCGGTTAGTAGCGAGATGGTACAGCTAGTAATCTATGGTTGTTGACTAAACGGAGAAGTTGGAAATACATCCCGGAGGAAGGAACCTTAAGGCGCTTTTGCCTTGGCGCTCTCTGAGCTTGGCGGTTTTCTTGCAGACATTTCGTGACCCAACTAGGGAACATCATCAGTGTTAAAAGGAGTGGGGTTTGTGGAGAGGAGGAGGAGGAGGAGGAGGAGGAGGACTGCGAGGTCCTTGGCGCTCTCTGAGCTTGGTTGTTCTCTTGCAGACGTTTCGTGACCCAAGTAGGGAACATCACCAGTGTTATGAGTAGGGTTTGTGGAGGAGGAGGGGGAGGAGAACGGTTTGCTCTCTGTTTATATACATGTGGATTGTCCTTGTGTGTAAAATCAGCCATCCACAGGCACTCAGTGATAAACAACGGCTGCACACCATTCAAAAGAAACAATGAAAAAGCTACAGTATTAAACTATTAAAATAAAATAATAAAACAAAACAAAACAAAACAATAAAATTAAATTAAACAAAATAAATAATAAAACAAAACAGAATAAAGTAATAAAATAAAATAATACAATAATACAATAAAACAAAACAAAATAATAAAATAATACAATAAAACAAAACAATAAAATCAATAAATAATAAAATAAAATCAATAAAGAAAAGAAAAGAAAGAAAAGAAAAAGAGCGAAACACCTGCTTGCCAACAGTTAGCACCTAACGAAGCAGATATTAACAATAATCATACAAAACCAATAATGAAACAGTAAAGAATAGCTTAATCGAGGAATCATCAACGCCACTCAACCAATACTGACAGGGGAAACCACTGGTATATAAACAGAGAGCAAACCCCACTCCCTCCTAGCCCTGATGATGTTACCTAGTTGAGTCATAAAACGTCTGCAAGGAAATCACCCAGCTCAGAGAACAGCCAGGACCCCACAGTCCTCCTCCTCCTCTTCCTCCTCCTCCTCTCCATAAATCCCACTCCTTCTAGCACTGATGATGTTACCTAGTTGGATCATCAAACGTCTGCAAGAAAACAACCAAGCTCAGAAAGCACCAAATGCCCTCCTTCTCCTTCCTTCCTTCCTTCCTTCCTTCCTTCCTTCCTTCCTTCCTTCCTCCCCTCCTTCCTTCCTCCTCTTTCCTCCTTCTTTCTTCTCTTCTTCCTCCTCTCCACAAAGCCCATTCCCCCTTTAACACTGATGATGTTCCCTAGTCCTGTCATAAAATGTCTGCAGGAAAACAACCAAGCTCAGAGAGCACCAAGGGCCCCACAATTCTCGTCCTCCTCCTTTCTGCAAACCTTACTCCCTCCTAGCACTGATGATGTTACCTAGTAGGATCATAAAATGTCTGCCAGAAAACCACCAAGCTCAAAGGGCACCAGGGACCCCGCAGTTCAACTCTGAGCTACCAAGGTTTCTCTTCTACTGGCACTTCGATACTGTTGATTAGGAAACTTCCTGTTCCTATGAAGTCAACGGGTTGAGAACTTTCTTGAAG
Source organism: Notechis scutatus (assembly GCF_049901735.1). NCBI lineage: Eukaryota > Metazoa > Chordata > Lepidosauria > Squamata > Elapidae > Notechis > Notechis scutatus. Next base: position 80,796,205 of record NC_142014.1, on the reverse strand, counting down.
GACCCACAGCGGTGAAGCACATGAGACCAGGCCAATATCTCAGATGACCTCGGTTGAGCTACCGAGCGGTCCCAACAGCAAGTATTTTGACTCCGCGCAGTGCTCAGGAGTCAAACCTGATCTGGTGGCATCTTCTTCACCCTTTGTATGACCAGGAGCTCATCTTATGGACCGTTCTGACCAAAACTTATGGAGACACTAACAAACACACCTTAGTCCCCAAACCTGTTTTTCTGTATTTCAACAGCTGTGGATTTTAGTCATTCACAGCCCGTAATGAGTCTCAAACAGCTTGTAAATAGTCTCATGGAAGTCTGCCAAAGTCCTTCAGGATAAGTCTGATAAGCACCCACCTTTATCTCTTTGACACGGCTGCCAACGCCTAAATTTCCAATTAGTTATACAAGACCAAACAGAGCACAAAGTCAACACAGAGCGTCAGGTTTCAAACCGACCAGTACGAACAAAGTTGCTTCCTGCAAAGGCTCCTGTCCCTTTGCTCCTCCTTTATGTCTCATGGGAGGGGCCAATCACCTCCAAGCCTTACTCCTGAGTCGCCCCTTTTGTCTTAACTGTTCTTGCCTTCTGGCAGCTCTGCGCACACGCGCGCTGGGAATCAGGCTCCCCCTGCTCCTCCTCCTAGCTGCTGTCAGATTCTGGAGGCTCCGGAATCAGCACATAACGTCCAGATGAGCCCTGGCCCCGTCTCTGTGTCGGACGCAGATCCCTCGTCCGAGCCCTCCCCACACTCCAGGACTCTGGCCCGTGTTCCTCCCCACTGTCTTGATTCCGCTGCCGTCTCCTCAGGCTGCCGACGGAGCACCACATGGACATCCGTCAAAGAGAGGAGAGGCTAATGTCCTGCTTAGCATATCTCCCCAGAAGTTGAGGTAGATGTCACGGGAGATGCCCACCGCTGACCTTCCCACAGGCCCCAAAAGGATACTGACGGCAAAGATGTTGATCCCATCAACGGCGTATTTGTAATAATACGCGCTGACCGCGTGGTAACAACAAAGGACCACTTCCGCGTCTAAAGGGACTTCCGTCTGGAGCGGAGAAGGAAGACAAGAGGAGAATAAACCAAGATTATGCTCATTTTTGGTTCTAGGGGTGGCCTAGAGGTGGAGCTCTCGCCTCACCATCCTCAGGAGGCTGCGAGTTCGATCCTAGCTAGAAGCAGATATTTCTCTCTCTATTCATGATGAGAATACATCTGCTGAACAAAACTCCACACTGGTGACAGGAAGGGCATCCAGCCAGTAAAAACACTCTGCTAGCTCCATTCAGTTGCCCGGGCTTCACCCGGCAAGGGATTATGGGGTCGTTAAAAGACGATGATGCTGTTGCTCATTTTTTGTTCTACTGCAGGTAAGTCCTCGACTTATGGCCACAACTGAGCTCGAAATTTCTGACGCTAAGTGAGTTTTGCCCCGTTTTAGGACATTTCTTGCCACTTCTTGTTAAGTGAGTCACTGCACTTGTTCAGGGAATAATATGGGTATTAAGTGAATCCTGGGAGATTTAGATTAGCTAGGAAGCAGGAAACGGTTGCATTTCTTACTTTCTAGCTAATCTTTAGATCTTAAAAGCAGAGCCGAATCTTCCTTAGGACTGAAGCAGTGCAGACTCAGCTAGTCGATGGCAGAAACACAGATCTCTAAGTGAATCTGTGATTCTGGGAGCAACTCAATCTGCCTTCCTGCTTTGCCTGATTTGGGGTAAAAGTTGCTCTCTTTTTTTAAATAAAAAATTCAATATTTACATACATGGTGTTGATTTTATACATTTTATACACGTGAGTTGATTTTATGAGCTTGCTGGCTAGCAAGTGTTATGAGTTTGCTAGCAAGCAAATTTTATGTGACAGACTCAGGTAGCCGATGCCAGAAAGATAGATCTCTGAATGAATCTGTGATTCTGTGAGCAACTCAATCTGCCTGTTTGTTTTGCCTGATTTGGGGTAAAAGTTGCTCTTTTTTCAAATAAAAAAAAATCAATATTTATATAAATATTTATATTTACATACAAGCCATGCCCAGCCAGTCACATGACCACCAAGCCACACCCACAAATTAGACCACACCCACAGAACCAGTTAGTGGTCCCCGGGATTTAAAATTATGAGTTGGGTGGTCCCTGAGGTCCAAAAGGTTGGTGATCCTTGATCTGGTCCAAGCCCCTGCTTAGGCAGGAAACCCTGGACCATTTCAGGGGATCACGTGACCCCCCCCCCCCGGGACACTGCAACCGTCATAAATACGAGTCAGTTGCCAAGCGCTTGAATTTTGATCACGTGATTGGCGGGGACGTTGTCAGCGTGGCAAACGGCTAAAAGTCCCTTTTTTTCAGTGCCGTCCTAAATGTCCAATGGTCACTAAACGAACGGTTGCAATTCAAGGATGATCTGCAAAAGCCCCAAGCCCCTTCTCACCTTCCGTAGGCGCTGAATGTGGACGCACTCGGGGGGCAGGAGGAGAATCGTGGTGACGGTGCGCAGGCTCATCTTGGCCGTTGGGATGAAGAAGACCAGAAGCCAACAGAGGACGCAGAGCAGAACGTGGGCAAAGACCAGGAGAGGGAACCCAGCCAGGAGCCAGATGTAGGTGCTACTACGCCGCTACGTGGGGCAGGAAAGAGGAAGAGTTATGGCGGACGAGGTGGGGTCTCAGGAGCAGAATTGGAAACCACGGATGACTTACAAACAACTATTACTAGCTCAATGAACCCATGCTTCGCTACGAAACTATGTGGTGGGGCTTAGTTTTTGGGGAGGAAATTAAGGGGGGAAAAATTCTGCCTCTGCCTACCAGCATCCATCGGTTATTCATCTGGCTAGCGTCCTGCCAGTGTGTGAGAGAGTTGAGGGCTGTTTAGAAACTGAAACATGGAAAGTGAAACAGTATTTGCTGTGTGAGCAAGGGGACAGCAAGGAGCCTGGGCGTGGCTTAGCTCAACTGTTCTGTACTAAAGCTCCTTGGTGCGGCAGTGAAACTGAAAGTGAAACTCCTCTGCTTGTGTTTTGCATTTGGAAGAGATTTCTTTTCAGGTGGGGAAGGGAGTAGAACTCCTTAGCATCAGAGCATGTTAATAATTAATAATAATAAAATAAAATAAAATAAAAATAATAAATAAAATAAAATAAAATAAAATAAAATAAAATAAAATAAAATAAAATAAAATAATAAAATAAAATAAAATAAAATAAAATAAAATAAAAAATAAAATAAAATAATAATAAAATAAAATAATAAAATAAAATAATAAAATAATAATAAAATAAAATAAAAAAAATAAAAAAAATAAAATAATAAAATAAATAAAAAAAAATAAAATAAAATAAAATAAAATAAAATAAAATAAAATAAAATAAAATAAAATAATATAAATAAATAAATAATAAAATAAAATAATAAAAAAAAAATAATAAAATAAAATAAAATAAAATAAAAATAAAATAAAATAATAATAATAATAATAATAATAATAATAATAATAATAATAATAATAATAATAATAATAATAATAATATAGGAAATACTTCTAATACTCTGATGGTCATTTCAAAAAAACCTTTCTTAGTGAGCACCTGGTTTAACCCAATGGAATTCTGGGACTTGAAGTCCACAAATCTTAAAGGAGCCAAGATTGGAGATTCCTACATTATAAAACTGAAATCTGGCACCTTATCTCACCAACCAAGAAAGAAGCTACAACGCTTCTTGGAATGACCACGATTAGCGTTTCTTGGAACGATTCAGAAAAACACCCGCTTGCATCTTCTCTAGCCAAGCCAAGATGGAGGCAGACAGGACCCTAGGATCCTTACCCAGAAACCACAGCCGCCCATCTTACACGAATCCTGCCGGGGGAGCAAAGGAGTGGTGTCCTTCAGCACCTTGATCTCAGCGACGACGTGGTTCTTGTTGAAATTCATCTGGCAATCTGGACCGGGTCTTTTCATCTGGAAGAGGGAGAGAAGAACCAATCGGATTCCATCACCCCGCTCCGAAATTCGAGCAACCCGATCTGGAGCAAGGGGAGAATCCAGTGAAGGACTCTGGTTTTCCGGACCTCTTTCCTCCCACCTGCCGATGGGGGTCATCCAGAACAGAAATGCAACTTGGGAGATAAGTTGATTCCAGGGGTGGATGTTTTGACCCAGGCTTCATCAAATGAAATTAAACTTGTTTTAAAAGCAAAACCTATTTTATTTATTTATTTATTTATTTTTTAATTATTGATTTGATTTACCGTGTTTCTCATATAATAAGGCCGGGTCTTATTTTTTTTTGAGCCCCGAAAAAATGGCTAGGCCGTCTTTTCGGGGGTGACTTAATTTCCCCCCCTTGCATCTTCGGGCGGGCGGCGACGGCTTGGATGTTGACCTCGGCGTTCGTGGGACACTTCGTATTGGGGTCAATGCAGGCAGCACCATATCCGGGTGTGCAACAAAAGTACTTCCTAATGGCAAGCCCCCCCACCATTCCCCCCATTTTGCATGTTTTAATATAGGCCTTAATTTGGGGGGAGGGGCTTAATTTAATTTCATGCCTATAAAACATGCTGGGACTTCCTATTGGGGGAGGCTGTATTGTTGGAGAAACAGGGTATATTGCCGCCTGTTCGCCCATGGCGACTCATTTTATTGTAACCCTGGGAATTCCTTGCATTCTCAGCCAGAGCTAATCTTAAACAGTTCCCCAAGATAAGCACACACCTTTCAGTGCTGTGGAATGCTGCCAAAAACAGAAGTAATTATAACAGAAACCAACTGAAGTACCGGAAAAAAAAACCGACCAGAGTTCACAGAGCTTCAAGGAGGACTCGGAAACTATCAAACTACTTTGCTTCCTGCAAAGGTTTCTTCACCTTTGCCTGTCTTTTATCCCTTATGGGAGGGGCAATCACCTCCCAGCCTTACTTCCAAGTCGCCCCTTTTGTTTCAGCTGCTCTCATGTTCTAGCAGCTCTGTGCAAGTGCGCACTGGGAATAGGCTCCCTTTGTTCCTCTTCCTCACTGCTACCACACTCCGGAGGCTCCGGAGTCAGCACCTCACTCCCAGACGGTTCTGGCCCCATCCCTGCATCGGACGCAGGCCCTCATTCGAGTCTTCTCCAGACTCCCTGACTAGTCCCCTTTCTTCCTCACTGTCCGACGCCACTGCTGTCTGCACCAGCTGCCGGTGAACCACAACAGTGGGATTCAAAAATCCCAGCAACCGGTTCTCTGCCTGGTTGCTGGGTGACCATGGTGGGTGTGGCCTACCAGAACTTCCGGGAGCCTTAATTTTTTGCCTTCCCCAGGCTCCAGAGGCTTCCCTTGGGCCTCCAGGAGATCGAAAACAACCTCCCCCAGGCTCCGGAGGCCCTCCGGAAGTTGGAAACAGGCTTATTTCCGGACTTCCGGAACTTTTGGTTCGGCCCGTTTTTCCCAGAGCCTCCACGTCAACCATGAACTTACCTGCATCCAAACCGGGCTACATGGAGACTCCTGGGAGGGTGGGAGGGACCAGCCGGTCGGTTCAACTACCGGTTCAGTCAACCAGATGTAAATTTAACATCCAGTTTTGTCCTAACCGGTCCAAACCGGATGAATCCCACCCCTGGTTGATTCCAGCTTTCCCAGAATCCCCCTCAATCGGCTTCGATGAAGGTCCTGCTGATTGGGGGAACTCTTAGGATCTGGAGAAAGCCACCCGCCAGGCTTGAAGGAAGATGCTTCAGCCATCCCAGAATGCCTTCCCTTCGAGGTGAACCTCCAACTTTCGTCCTCACCTTCTGAATTACTTTGCCGAACGGCCAGAGAAAATATCCCGCAAGCTTCCAGCAGAGTTTTCCTAAAATTGGGAAGAGTGTCAGAGCATATTCATGAACTGGAATAGAGTATGGTAACAAGGTCAGCCAATGAGGACTGTTTGGAAACTAAAACTAGAAGCAGCCTAGGCTGGAAACTGAAACTAGAAGTAGCGTAGGCTGGAAACTGAAACTAGAAGCAGCCTAGGCTGGAAACTGAAACTAGAAGCAGCCTAGGCTGGAAACTGAAACTAGAACTGAAACTAGAAGTAGCCTAGGCTGAAACTGAAACTAGAACTGAAACTAGAAGTAGCCTAGGCTGGAACTGAAACTAGAAGCAGCCTAGGCTGGAAACTGAAACTAGAACTGAAACTAGAAGCAGCCTAGGCTGGAAACTGAAACTAGAACTGAAACTAGAAGTAGCCTAGGCTGGAAACTGAAACTAGAAGCAGCCTAGGCTGGAAGCTGAAACTAGAAGCAGCCAGGCTGGAAACTGAAACTAGAACTGAAACTAGAAGTAGCCTGGGCTGGAACTGAAACTAGAACTGAAACTAGAAGTAGCCTAGGCTGGAAACTGAAACTAGAAGCAGCCTAGGCTGGAAACTGAAACTAGAACTGAAACTAGAAGCAGCCTAGGCTGGAAACTGAAACTAGAACTGAAACTAGAAGTAGCCTAGGCTGGAAACTGAAACTAGAAGCAGCCTAGGCTGGAAACTGAAACTAGAAGCAGCCTGGGCTGGAAACTGAAACTAGAACTGAAACTAGAAGTAGCCTAGGCTGGAAACTGAAACTAGAAGCAGCCTAGGCTGGAAACTGAAACTAGAAGCAGCCTAGGCTGGAAACTGAAAAGAACTGAAACTAGAAGCAGCCTAGGCTGGAAACTGAAACTAGAACTGAAACTAGAAGTAGCCTAGGCGTGGCTCTATATTAAGCTCTGCAGCTCTGAAGCTGTGTTGAAGCTCTGAGTCTGTCTATTGAAGATGAAACTGCTTCTCTCCTCTGCTGTGTGTCTTGCTTGCCCGCTGAACTAAAGTGAAACTGATGTCTGTTTCTGTCTGAGTTTGCTCCATGTTGGAGAAATCTACCACTGGTATTGTAAAATTTACTTTATATGTTTATAAAGAAGTTAAATAAAGCCTCAGTCATCTGAGTTTACTTTTCTGGCACCGAATTTATGCCGCAAAACTCTGAACAAAGAGAACGGAGGAGAAAGATGGGAGATATTTCTCCTTGGATGGACAATCCAGTGGTGGAATTCAATTTTTTTTATTTTTTTTACTACCGGTTCTCTGGGCATGGCTAGGCGGGCATGGCCAGGAGGTCATGTGACTGGGTGGGCATGGCTATGTGCACTCCGTTTTTGGCCTAGTGGGTCTCAGGGAAGTGGGTGCTGAAAAAAAGAAGCATTTTGAAGGTAAGGACCACAGCGAGGGGGGTAAATACAATTTAGATTAGCTAGACAGCAAGAAATCAGATGATTTCCTGCTTTCTAGCTCAGTGGTCGCCAACCAGTGGGCCGGGGACCACTGGTGGTCCATGAGAAAATTTTGGTGGTCTGCAGAGAAATGTCCCCCCAAATCAATTAATCCAGGCTGTGCGGGAACACAAGGCTTCGCCGCCCACATGGCCCATGGCAACACAAGGCTTGTGTCACTTGCATTGCGCACAACACGAGGGAGTGAGGGGAGGGGGAAAAGGTGGAGGGGGGAAACTTTCCTCACTCTCTCCATGCACCTGGCCTGGCCACTGGGCTGCTTCTTTCCGCTTCTTTCTCCTTCTGCTTTTGGCTGCACGCAAGGAAAGCAGCAAAAGTCTTTCTTTCTCTCCCACAAACTCCGACAGAAATGAGTCTTTGGGACCCTGCAAGGCCTCCTGCTCCAAAAGGCTGCAAAGACTCATTTCTGGTGGAGTTTGGGGGAGAGAAAGAAAGACTTCTGCGGCTTCTGCTGCTTTCCTTGCATGAAGCCAAAAGTCTCTCTCTCTCTCTCTCTCCCCCTGAGAACGGAACTGGAGATGGTATCCTGCAATCCCAAATAAAGAACGATCAATCGGTAGGAAAACGGGGTGGGGAATTTTTCTGCAGACTTTTGGGGGATTTTCCCAGGGTCTCTGGTCCACGGGATTTAAAATGATGAGTTTGGTCATCTGGTCCCTGAGGTCCAAAAGGTTGGCGACCCCCTGTTCTAGCTAATCTAAATCACGCGGCACAGCTGATCATCGGAAATATTGGTCCAGCTGAACCGGTAGCATTTTTTTTTTTACTACCGGTTCAGTCAAACTGGGCCGAACTGGAACAATCGCTTGCACACACATGGACACATATGCCTCCATGCGCCTCCTGCTCCGAGGAGCCAGGATTCCCCCCCCCCGCCATTTTCCAAGGATACTTGTCACCACACATCCTCACCGTACGGAGCTCCCAGCACGGTGAGGAACATCAGAAGGGAGACCAAGATGTAGAGTAGAGAGAGCCACCATCCAAACAAGAGCAGGTAGAAGAGGTTGCCACAAGTCAGCATAGAACCTGGAGAAGACACAACCGCGGGGAAAGACAACAAGTCAACTTTGGACACCGCCTGGCCTTCAAAGTTAGCAATCTTGGACAGACTTGTTCAATGGAGATCCAAGTCCATCCTTGGTGCCTAAAACGTCATCCTTGACTTACAACCACAACCGAGCCCAACATTTTTTTTTCTTTTTAAATTGATTTTCTATTCAATACATTTCTCAGTGCTTAATAAACATCGTGTTGTCTGGGTAATTAATTTGCTTAACCATACAAATTTACATTCTTAATCTCCACCCCCCTTTTTTCCCCAACTGTTGGTAAAATAAGATTCCACGTTTGAAAATATTATACATCTTGTTTCTGTTTAATTTTCTTTTTTTTTTTCTTTCCTTTTTTGCTATATAAAGAAAGAGCAACAATTTCAACATCTATATAAACATGTGTTGTCTGGTTACAATTAGTTTGAGCAATAAACATCTCCTGATAGTAATAATGTTCCTTAGTAGTGCTCATATAATAACAGTGTTTCCTCATCATAATAATATATTAATACTAATTCACAATAATAAACATATTGTAATAAGTCCTCATAGTAAAATTAGTCCTTCTCTTATAATTTTAATTGTTCTAAATTCTGTTTCGGTTAGTTAAACATTGATAAAACAAATCCCATATTTCAAAATATTCTGTGTGCTCCTCCTCTTTAATTTCAAGTGTTAATCTATCAATTTCTGCCCATTCTAGTGTCTTTTTTATTCTCTTCTGTATGGACCTCCACATTTTTCCAATCTTGTGCAAATACAATTCTAGCCACTGTTAATTCATGTAGTATTAGATACACAGTCCCTTTATTATATTTTTCTGGTATAATACCCAACAGAGATATTTCTGGTTTTAGATCAATATGTCCCTGTTATTCTATGTCATGCCCTTGTCGGAGTCTGAATCCGAGGAGGAAGACGAACAGCTGACAGGGAGTGGGAGTGTGGCTTCGTTGGTTGTGGAGGAAACTGTGGAAGGGCAAAGCCCGGCTGGGCAGAGAGGGGGAGAGGTAGAACAAGGGAGAGGAAGTTCAGAGGAAGACCCAAGCCCACCCCCTCTTCATCCTAGGGCACGCAGGGAGGAATGGAGAAGGGAGCAACGTGGGTTGTGTGGCTTACGGGGGAGGAAAGGGACCTGATTCCCTTCATTAGCCACAGCTGGGAATGAGAGTTTAAAAGAGATGCATGCTGAGTGCGGCAGCTGCTGGGAACCAACGTGAGTTTATCTTGTGTTGATTTTGGTTATCTGTGTTCCTGGCATCCTCCTAACCAGGTTGAATTATTGCCGTGCCTTCACATCTGGAATTCCTTCTCCTGCCCTGCTGGACCAATTATCTCATTTAGCCTTGATTGGACTTCTAGTTACAGTTTTTGTTGACCACGTTTTGGACTTGATTCTCTGCAGCCAAAGGCTGTTCTTGGGAGAGTTTTTCTCTAGCCCAAAAGGTAACCAGGACATTGGGGGAAAAGTTGGAGCTAATAAAGGGACTTCTACAGATTATCTGACTGTGTTGCCTTTGTGCCACACCCCTTTGCGTCATCATATTCTATGTGTTCCTGCTTGAGCAGGGGGTTAGATTAGATGACCTCCAAGGTCCCTTTGAACTCTGTTATTCTAATGATTCTGTAAGCTGGGCTGTAGCTGTTCTCTCAAGACTGTTTAGTTGGTCTAATCCTAGGACAGCAATCCTAGCCTTAGACTTTACCTGTTGGACTTTTGATGGTAGTCAGGTTGGAGTAGAGCTCTTTGACAATTTCTGACCGTTCCTCCCATGGCCGAGCTGTGACATGGCTCTTCCATTTCTTAAATCCAAACTGTGTGAAGAAGGACGACAAATGTGAATTAAAATGAATTTAAAGATAAATACCGCCAAAAGATCCGATACCTGATTATACATATAATAACGGTGGTAAGAATTGTGGTAGCTCAGGCTTGAAAAATGTCTACCACTCCGTCAGGTGAAGACATAATTCGTAAAATCTTGGAATGTGCAGAGATGGATAGACTCACAATGAAATTAAATGACAAAGAAGACTCAGGATATTACTAAATCTGGAACATTTGGTATCAATGGATAGACAGTAAAATATGATAAATATTGATTCAAAGAATAAATAATATTGGCATATTGGTATATAGGTAGGATCAATGAGAAACGGTTGAAATTTAGAAACTGTCAGAAAATGGAGATTTATATAAATATTCATATTTAGATTTATAATATTTATGTAGTTATATTGTATAGCTAAAAATGTATACCGTATCTCCTCTTATGGCTATATATAGAGCATAGTGCATAGACTATAATTATATAGATTTATCTCTGACCTTTTTTAGGTATATAGATGTACTTAGTGTTAATATGATATTCTTTCTCTTCTTTGAACCATCAACCTATATATATGAATTACTTTTTTATTAATATTATTAAGGCACTGTGAATTAGTATTACTAATACTATAAATAACTGTCAAGTGTTAATTGTATGTACTGTATTTATTGTACTGTCAAGAAAACAATGTTGAAAGTTATTGATACATCTTCTATTATAGAAATTTTTGTAAACTTTTTAATATTTTGAAGTTTGTAAACTTTTTAATATTTTGAATTTCAATAAAGAATTTTTTTTAAAAAGATTCTGCTTGCTAGCACACTTTCACCAAAAACAAAAAACAAAAAAATGAATTTACTAAAGGAATACGAAAAGCGATTTCTCTTTATACCACACATACACGTAATCCTCAACTTACTGTCCAAATTTTCCCTTGGTAATTGAGACAGTTTGCTCACTCTGCTTGGTCCGCAAACCGTCATAAGTACGAGGCCGTTGTTAATCATCTGAATTTTGACTGTATACAGGTAGTCCTCAGTTTATGACTGCAATTTGTGCTATTGAAAATGTGTGGAACACTGAGTGATAATATTAAAGTATTAGTAACTTAACAGTAATAAGTATATTGGGTGAAGAAATGTTATTGATATCTACATATATTTTGGGGGGAAAGTGATAAACAAACCACAAAGAGAGAATAATATTGTTTAAAAACAATGAGGTGAATATAGAAAAAAAAATCCAACGAACAGGAAAATAAAAAAAAAAATAAGTACAAATTGGGAAAATAGTATAATATATATTGATACATAAAATATTATAATTATAATGAGTATATCAAGGCTAGAAGATGGAAGAGAAAAACTCTGTATATGTAATTGTATTATTACTGTTAACATTGTGTGTGAAATATATTAACCCAGTCATTAAAAGAAGAAACCCTCCCATACTACCACCTTCTACAATACTAGACAACACAGCATCAAGAGCAGAGACCTTCAAATTTCTGGGTTCTACTATATCACAAGACCTAAAATGGACACCTAACATCAAAAATGTCATCAAAAAAGCCCAACGAAGAATGTTCTTTCTGCGCCAACTCAGAAAGCTCAAACTGCCCAAGGAGCTGCTGATCCAGTTCTACAGAGGGATGATGGAGTCGGTCATCTGCACCTCTATCACTGTCTGGTTTGGTTCTGCAACCCAACAGGACAGACACAGACTCCAGAGAGTAATTAGGACTGCAGAAACAACAATTACTACCAACCTGCCTTCCATGGAGGACCTGTATCCTGCACGAGTCCAAAAGAGGGCTGTGAAAATATCTACAGACCCCTCACATCATGAACATAAACTGTTTCAGCTCCTACCCTCAAAATGACATTATACAGAGCATTGTTGCACACCAGAACAGCTAGGCACAAGGGGAGTTTTTTCTTCCCCAAACGCCATCACTCTGCTAAACAAATAATTCCCACAACAATGCCCAATTATTTACTAAGTCTGCACTACTATCACTATTAATCTTCTCATCACTCCTTATCACCCATCCCCTCCCATTTGTGACTGTATGACTGTAACTTTGTCGCTTGTATCCTTACGATTTATATGGACTGTTTCCTAGTATGATTTAATTGCTTATTGTACCCTATGACCATCATTAAGTGTTGTACCTTACGATTCTTGACGAATGTATCTTTTCTTTTTATGTCCACTGAGAGCATTTGCACCAAGACAAATTCCTTGTGTGTCCAACCACACTTGGCCAATAAAGAATTCTATTCTATTCTATCCTATTCTATTCCTATTTTCTATTCTATTCTATCCTATTCCTATTCTATCCTATTCCTATTCGATTTTTTCTATTCTATTCTATTCTTATTGTACCCTATGACTATCATTAAGTGTTGTACCTGATGATTCTTGACGAATGTCTCTTTCCTTTTATGTCCACTGAGAGCATTTGCACCAAGACAAATTCCTTGTGTGTCCAACCACACTTGGCCAATAAAGAATTCTATTCTATTCGATTACACTATCCATAAAAAATGTTGGTTGTTAAAATATATATTTTTTAAAACAAGGCCAGTTGTTAATTGTCTGAATTTTGACTATATACAAGTAATCAGAGGTGGGCTTCCAAAATTTTAGCAACCAGTTCTCTGCCCGGCTGCTGGGTGGGCGTGGCCATGGTGGGCGTGGCCTAGTTGGCCTCCTGCACCATGGGGAGGGGCCTGTTTTTGCCCTTCCTGGGCTCCGGAGGCTTTTGTTGAGCCTCCGGGAGGGCAAAAACGGCCTCCCCCAGGATACGGAGGCCCTCTGGAGGCCAGAAACGGGCCTGTTTCTGGCCTTCTGAAGCCTCCGGGAGCAGGGGAGGGATGCTCTCGGTTCGGCCCAGTTCTATAGAAGAGCAGCTGACACCGAACCGGTTCGCTACGATGACCTTCTGGTCGTCTATTTGGCCCACCCACCAAAACACACTCTCACCAAAACCAGTAGTAACACCGGTTGAATCCCAACCCTGTCCGGGAGGCCCGGAAAGGCCCTGCGCTTTCCTCACATCCAAAACGGGCCACGTGGGGACTCCTGGGAAGGGCGGGAAGGGAGGGGCAGGGGTGGGGTGGGGTGGGATTTACCAGTTTGCCGAACTAGTAATTAAAAATGATAAAATTAGCAACCGGTTCGCCTGAACCGGGGCGAACCGGTAACAGCACACCCCTGTGAGGTAATCGTCAATTTATGTCCACAATTGAGCCCAGAGTTCATCTGGTTAAGTGAGGAATTTTTTTGCTGGAAATGTAATCAGACACCGGGCACTTATCACCCCATGTGGTGGACATGTCTGAAAGCAAAGAAATATCAGACAAAAATACGTACATAGTTAGGGAAAAAAAACGTTAAAGCTGCGGATAGATTATAAGCCAGAAATATTTTTGTTAGGTGTAATACAAAAAATATGATAAGAATTTGTATGACATGTTTGGACAGCAGCAAGAATTGTGCACAATATTGGAAAAAGGAGGAAACTCTGAGAGAAGAAAATGCAATTAAAAAATATTAGATTGTGCACAAACGGATAGACTGACATTAAAGAGAAAAGGAAAAGAAAATGGTTGGATTTTCGCATGGAACTTTATTTTATAAATGGTTGGATAATAGAGATAGAAAATAGGAGAGAGGAAAAAAATTTATGTAAGCAAATTGACCCAGATATTATACTGTTCACAGAGCACTTATGTATGTTAAATGAAAATGTATAAATAAACTGTTTTTTTAAAAAGTGAGGAATTGGTTGAGTTTTGCATCGTTTTATGACATTTCTTGCCACAGAGGTTAAGTGAATCGCTGCCGGTGTTAAGTTAGTAACACGGTTGTTAAATGAATCTGGTTTCCCCTTTGGTTCGCTGGTCGGACGTTCACAAATGGGGATCACGTAACCTTGGGACACTGCAACTGTCATAAGTACATGCCAGTTGCCAAGCCTCTGAATTTTGATCACATGACCACAAGGACGCTTGTGGTTGCAACAGTGAGAATCGGGTTTTAAGTCCTTATTTAGAGCTGTTGTAACTTTGGTCACTAAATGAAGCGCCATAAAGATCTTCCTTTCTCCAGGGACCGTTGCTGAGATAGCCACCATGTCCCCCTCGCTAACCCCTGGCACCCCCAAACTCGGCTTTTCCTCCTTCCCCAGCCCAAGGAGACCCTCACACGCCAACCTTGTAATTGTTTGAGAGGCGGTGGGCTTCCACCTCGTTCTCGGCCATAAGCCTCATCTTCTGCAGGCATCTGTCGCACGTCTGAACTTCCTCGGAGTGATGCAGGCAGCAGCCCTGGCTGGAGACCACTAGGTAAACAGAAGGAGGTTAGAAGTTGGTGGAGACCTTGGCCTGGCATCCCATTAAACCACAGTTTAATCTGCCAATCATCATCGTAATTTAATGACTCCATAATCCCTTGCAGGGTGGAGTCTAGGCAACTAAATGGAGCTGAGAATTTACTGGCCGGATGCCCCTCCTGTCACCAATGTGGGGTTATATTCGGCAGTTATATTCTCCTTGTGCCCAGAGAGAGAAATATTTGCCTCCACCTAGGATTGAACCCACAGCCTCCTGATGGTGAGGCTGTGTCCGAATTTTGATCACGTCATCACAGGGATGCGGCAATGGTTGTAAGTGTGAAAAAAGGGCCCTCCGTCGCTTTTTTCAGTGCTGTTGTAACTTCGGTCACTAAACGAGGACTGCTTGTAGTGTAACCCACATTTCAAAGACCTTGTTGAGAGTGAGTAGGTCTTCTCAGGCCCCGTGGCCTGGATTTGAACCCCCCCCCATCTACAAAGTGGCCCCCTCCCTCTTCCTTCCACTGGCCTTAGATTTGGGTGGGTGGGACGTCAGCCCCTCAATGCATCCATTCTTCCTACAAGACGTGTAATCGCTGTGAATAATTTGATTTTCAAGGCTAGTTTGCAGTAGAAAGTCCCCTTGTTTTCAGGATTGACAGCCTATTCCTCAGTGGTGCAGTGGTTAGAGTGCAGTACCGCAAGCTACTTCGGCTGCCTGCTGGCTGCCTGCAATTTGGCAGCTCGAATCCCACCAGGCTCCAGGTTGACTCAGCCTTCCCTCCTTCCGAGGTGGGTAAAATGAGGACCCAAATTGTTGGGGGCAAGAGGTTGACTCTGTAAACCGCTTAGAGAGGGCTGGAAAGCACCACGAAGTGGTATATAAATCTAAGCTATTGCTAAGTTGGAAGGAAGGAAGGAACAAGGGAAGGTAGGAGGGAAGGGTTGGAGGAAGGAAGGAAGGAAGGAAGGAGAGTCATGGTGGGGCAGTGGTTAGAATGCAGTACTGCAGACTATCTCACGGCCCACTGCCAGCAGTTCGATTCTGACCAGCTCCAGGTTGACTTAGCCTTCCATCCTTCCGAGGTGGGTAAAATGAGGACCCAGATGGTTGGGGGCAAGAGGCTGACTCTGTAAACCTCTTAGAAAGGAGTATAAAGCACTATAAAGCAGTATATAAGTGCTATTACTTTTGCTATTCCTGCTCTCCCGCCAAACTTAAATTATTGCTTTTAAATGATTTAAGAATAAATAATCAAGAATATAAATATCAATAAGAATTTCAATTATCGCTCTCTCCAGCATTTGGAGATACAGCTAGTTCCGGGGGTGGCTGGTTACCGGTTCGCCCCGGTTCACCTGAACCGGTTGCTAAGCGATAGCTAAATCCCACCCCTGGCTGACCCTGCCCACCTGCCCCGCCCAGGAGTCCCCATGAGGCCCGTTTTGGATCCCAGGTAAGGACAGGACCCTGCAGAGGCTCAGGGAGGGCAAAAAATGGGCCTCCCAGCGGCTCAAGAATAGCCTCCAGAATCCGGGGAGGGCGAAAAACGGGCCTCTCGCTGTGGTGCAGGAATGTCAACTAAAAAATACTTCTTTGGTCTTTTTAGTTGCCAGCAGAAAGGGAAAGCAGTGCATTCCTTAAATGCCTCAGATAATTGTTAGGCAGCCGAAGCTGTTGGCTCGCAAGATGATTACTGGAGAGCATGATGGATGACTGTTCTGACCCAAACCTTGTTCCAAGGAAGTAAACACCAAACAGAGGTAACAGCAAAACCTTTTAATGATTCTTTACGAATTCCGTTCCTTCCCGGTGAAAAGGCTGTTTCAAACTCATTGTCTCTGATAAGAACGAGCCTTGCCAAGGTTGTGCAAGGCTGCCAAGAACACTGGATAAAGTTGTCAAGAAATATTTCAAACACAAAGAGTCTCCAAACATAAACTAAGAGAGTCCAAACATCCACAAGGCTCAAGTGCAAAAACTTCTTTGCTTCCTGCAAAGAACTCCGGTTTCTCAGCTGGCTTTTGTCTCTTAAGGGAGGGGCCTTACTCTCGAGTCACCTGTGCTGCTGCAGCTGCTCTTTCCTTCGAGCAGCCCTGTGCGCATGCGCACTTGGCACAGGCTCCTCGGGGACCTCTTCCTCACTGCTGCCAGCCTCCACAACCTCCAAAGGCAGCACCCCACTCCCTGATGGTCCTGGGCCCCATCCCTGCATCCCACGCAGGCCCCTCATCTGAGTCCTCGCTCTCCGAGGCCTCAGCCGTCCGCACCTGCTGCCGGCGAACCACAACAATGACTCTTGGCTATGGAAGTGTCCCATTGGAGAATATACACCCAGGGGGTGGAGGGAAGACCAGGGTCAAAGGGGAAATGAATGATGTGCCTTAGAGTCGGCTGCACCCAGGTAACGCCGACATGGTCGCTCCTAATAAATCCATTTTTTTTAAACCGCTAAAGAGTCATGATTTAAATGGGCGTGTATTGTTGGGGCCCTGGCCCCACCCACCACGGCCATGCCCTGTGACTAGGCCACACCCACCATGGCCATGCCCTGTGACTAGGCCCCACCCACCATGGCCATGCCCTGTGACTAGGCCCCACCCACCATGGCCATGCCCTGTGACTAGGCCCACCACCATGGCCAGCCACGCCCACCACGGCCATGCCCTGTGACTAGGCCCACCACCAGGCCATGCCTGTGACGCCCACCACGGCCATGCCCTGAGACTAGAGCCCACGCCCACCACGGCCATGCCCTGTGGCTAGGCCACACCCACCACGGCCACGCCCTGTGGCTAGGCCACACCCACCACGGCCACGCCCTGTGGCTAGGCCACACCCACCACGGCCACGCCCTGTGACTAGGCCCCGCCCACCACGGCCACGCCCTGTGACTAGGCCCACCCACCACGGCCATGCCGTGACTAGGCCCCACCCACCATGGCCATGCCCTGTGACTAGCCCCACCCACCATGGCCATGCCCACTAGGCCCCACCCACCATGGCCATGCCCTGTGACCACCATGGCCATGCCCTGTGACAGGCCCGCCCACCATGGCCACGCCCTGTGGCTAGAGCCCCGCCCACCATGGCCACGCCCTGTGGCTAGGCCCACCCACCAGGCCACGCCCACCACCGGCCATGCCCTGTGGCTAGGCCCCACCCACCACGGCCATGCCCTGTGGCTAGGCCCCACCCACCACGGCCATGCCCTGTGACTAGGCCACGCCCACCACGGCCATGCCCTGTGCTAGGCCACGCCCACGCCACACCATGGCCACGCCCTGTGG